>NC_053408.1:12644712-12944712 GCF_016859285.1 Xiphias gladius | reverse complement strand
GTATCAATCTTCTCATCTAACATGTGGCATCAAAGCGAAAAAGCATATTTCCCAGAATGTCAAACTATTCCTTTAATGTTCTCAGGGCACTGCCAGTCATACAACCTGCTATTCAGTTAATCTCAACAATCAAATGAATAAATATTGTTTTTACATCAGCCCTGAACTCATCGGGACAGTTTTGGACTACGAATCAGGCCTGTCCTTGGTCTTTCTGCCAAGTCCTGGAGCCATGCTGGATCAAACTCAAGCCAAACTGACCCAACGCATCCTGGACAAGCTGGGCGATGGTCTGGACGTAGGGGTGTCAGGCCACGTGGTCTACGGCCAGCGACGGGGTGAAATCAAAGCATTTTGGAGCTTCTCTAAGTTTGATCGTAGCATACAGCCCCAAGAGGTTTCTAAACTGCAGCCTGAACCACTTTACATGTTCAGGGACTTTTTGCAAGGTGGGTGAAAGGAAAAATGATGTAGCTTTTTGTTAGCGTATTAATGTGCAGTACTTTACATGTTGGCTTGACATAGTGATTGATTTTTCCAATCCCTCCAGGAATAAAGGACTTCACTGAGGGGAGGGCCTGCCCTCCCTGCTCCCTGTTCTTCTGCCTCGGAGAGAAGTGGCCAGACGACAGGCCTTGGGAGAAGAAACTCGTCACAGTGGAGGTGAGAGAACTCTTCAATTATTAAAACGCTCAGTATTGTGCTCTCACAGACCTTAAAGCAGTATTTCAGTATTCTTTTTTTTGCTGCACATACAACTATCAAATTTCATGAGTGTTCAAACCCCCAAAATTGCCCACGCAAGGGAGCTGTAGTCAGCAGCATTTTTCAAGAGGCAAATTTGTCCCAGTATTGTTTAACAGCACAGAGGGAACAAAGCCTGAATACCGGTGGTGACAGCTGATCCCTCAGGTGGAAAAGCATTTTCTGCCCCGGAACCTCTACAGAGGAGCACATGCTGAGAAACCAAAAGCTTATACAAAAAGTATAAGAAACCAGCTTGACGCGTCCCATTGCTCAAGCTTTCTCAACTTTTATGGCTCGTGTCAAGCTTCAAATTTGACGTCTCGCTCTTGTCATTCTTGCCATGGCAACTGATTTCTGTTCTGTTTTTTTTTTTTTTTCTCAGGTGGTGCTGACTTCAATGGAGTTGCTGAAGAATTTGGCTGTCGGAGGCGGTGCCTCCTCCCTGCAGTCTGTAGAGCTGCAGATGTCCCTCGATGAGATGATGGAGATGTGCTGATGCGCTTTGCTGTGCCTGAAGAAAGTCATTGTTTACCCCTCTTTTTAGAATCCTTAACCTTGACATGCACATCTCAGAAATAATGATTTTTACATGTTTTATGAACATTTTAGTTCCTGACTTTAAACCCAATAGAACATATCAGTTAATAATAATAAAGGGTATTAAAAATTGCATCAGTGCTGGTGCAACTTGCTGGTACTGCAAATATATTTAAGCTGCAACTTGTGCCATGTTTAAACATAAAAATGTGCTTGAAAGACATTCAAAAGTAAAATGAATATAATGTAACAATGCCTAAACCACAGACGTGCAGAAAAAAGTAAAGCCTTGAATAGTTAAGGTCACAGTTAAGGTTACAGACTGGAGTATAAAGTTCAAGTTGACTCAATAAGACAGATGTAATCAGAGCATCTGTTATTGATGTGTCACATGAAATTTATAGCACAATATGCTCAATATACACCTGAACAGTTTTGTGCCAAAATACATCAGTGACTGTACAGAGAAAAGTAAATAGGCTGTGCAGATGTTTATTTCATTTTCCCTTATTTAAGGGTCACAGCTAACCTGACTGCGTGTACCAGATGTGGCCTATTTGGAGTTTAGTCAGAAGCAACGTTCTAGGGAAGACTAAATGAAACTGTAGAGTGAAATATGTAACACACAATATCACAACAAACAATAAGATCTCAAGACTTTATTAAAGTATTTTAGGATATTATCATGTTATTAGCATGAAATCAGTTCCTTCTCAGGATCTACTGTCAATACAGAATTTCATTCTTAACTCAAACCATCTGCCCTTATTACTGCTCTATCTTATTATCATGAATCCAAAGGACAAGAAATTACTCTTAATGGTTGGCTGGGTGTGGAGGAGAACTACATCACTTTGCTTTTATGTTGTCTGTATATTTACAACAAATATTTTTGCAATGCCAAACTTAAGAAAATTAAATATTTACAAAAATAAATGAATAAATCGAATGAATAGATTTGACATGTTTCAGTTCTTCTCTCCTTCCTCTGCTTCTCCGTCATTCTCCGATTCAGACCCCCCCTCCTCAGTGAGAGCAGTTTCACTTAGTCCGAACATTGGGACCAGCCTCCCCTCTGAATCCACTCCCACCGGCTGGATAATGTTTTCTCTGCAAAACAAACGAGGTGTTAAAAAAATCAACAATTTAATCATCAGTACTAACATAGTCCTTGTTGTACTCATTTATTCTTTGCTTACGCTCAGTCTTCACTGGACACTTGGCGAAGAGGTTCCTTTATCTTTTGGTTCTTATTCTTGGAATTTTATTTGATTTTATTATTATTTCGACCTTTTGCCATTGTTAAGATTTATACAAATCTGGGTAAAAAAAAATATATTTCTTTCTGATAGTGTCACCTCTATCAAAAAAGCTTCCATAAATGAAATAAATGAATAGGATATATAATGTATGTGCAATAAAGAATGAAGTCCTATAGTAGTCTTTTAGGTGTTATAATACTTTGATAAATGAGATGTAACAGATACTGCTGCCTCTTTCTTATGTAATATTTTCAGCAACAGGTAATTAAATACCTTAACCCTGCTTTATTTAAATGAAGTTTGGAAGTAAAAAGTTTTGGGCAAAACTAATGTTTCTGGTTTTAAAGTGCTGAGAGTCAATACCAATTCATTTTCAGACCAATTGAGCGGGATTTGTTTTGTCACAGGTTAAAGACTCAACTTTAATACCAGTAGCCAAAGAATTTTGATATCGTGTCTCTACAAGTCATGGTCATTTCACTGACCTAGACAGCTTGTTAAAGAGCATGATCAGCCTCTTGGCCTCCTCCTCCTTCTCCTCCTCTGTCATGCCCTCCATGGGGTCTGACTGCTCTGCCTCCACCCGCCCCGTCACCGGGTTGATGCGATCTTTGACCTGCCGGTACTCCTCAGTGTCAGAGTCAGAGTCGCTGGAGTACTGGGCGTCAGAGCTGGAGGTCCTGGACCCATGGCCGCCCAGCAAACCCCTGGTTGCCAGCAAGCCCGCTGCGTTACCATAACCTGTGTACTTGACAAAACGCCTCACTGGAAGAAGAAGTGAGGGGGATAGGGGATGATGGTGGAGTCAAAGTATTGGATAAACAAAAATGAATGTTGATGAAAATCATTTAATTTTCATGTTATTTCTTATTTAGGTGTGTAAGCTATATACAGGAAAGAAGGGCTGAAAAATAGAAAAGCTAATCAACATTTTCAACACTACACTCACACAAGCTGGTCACTGATTACAAATGAATGCTTTGCAGACAAGCATTGCTCAAAACCACTAAAATTTATTTTTCAAACTCTAGTAAAGTGCCCAAAGTTTCTGAATACGGCTGAATTTCCAGAAATGTACAGAAAATCATAAACAAGAATATTTATATTCCTTTTTAATGGCAGCCATTTAGGTATGAATGTTTTAAAAAAATATTGCATAGATTCAGTGAACTGCCGCAAATTGTAGATATAACATTTATGTGTGATTTCGCTTAACAAGAGGCAAATCTTTCAAGTTATTTTAAAGGACATTTAAGGGGATGATAACAATATAAAAAAACAATGCTGAGGTTTAGAGTAGTAAAATTGTCTTGATTCTTGCATCAGTATCCTTATTTTTTTTTTAAATCAGATCACAAAAAAAGCCAAGAATATCTGCTGTCTTGATCTCATCTGATAATCTCAACATAAAGTGTTTTATTTTTATGACTAGATTTTGTAATTTAATCTCTCGCCATTAATCCAGAAAGAGTGATAATGTTTGGCATCACCATTTTCCTTGCAGAGGACAAAGATGAGGTCAGCAGCACAGTGTTTGACATCCGTATCCAGATGAGTCATGAGACGGATCAGGCGACTCTTCACTGTGGAGCCTTCCTCCGGCCTGTGTGACACATCTGTCAGAGGAGGCAGGATCTAATGATGGGGATAAATTATAATTTCAGTTGTCTATAGTATTTTAAAAAATACTGGCTTCAAATTTAATCAAAATATTGTGAGAGGCAAAATGTGAAATAAGCTTTCTTGAAGGAGTAATGTTTTCAGGGGGGTTATTACATGTTTCCTGATGTAGCAGCGTGTTTCTCTGTGGGCCCTGCAGCTCTCTGTCAGCAGATTGAGGATTGGTGTCAGTTTCTCTTTGATCTTATCACCCTGAGAATCAAACAAACAAGGACGACGGCCTCAGGTTATTTCAGTATTAGCAAATGGCCTATCTTCAAAGCTCAAAAATGTCAGCTTTTTTAGGAGCAAACTCTTCAAAAACCACAAATGAATTTGAAAGGGTTGCTCCAAACATCTCAGCCCTTCTCTCCATACTACTTTTGCCCCTACCAACTCCAGGCGTCTCTCCATGAACGTCAGCAGGGTGTGTACACAGTCCATGTTGACCCCCTGGCACTGCTCCGAGTGGGGCTCTAGAGGCACCATCAGCAGCACATCGAGACACTGGAGAGGCAGCGCTGACAACAGGTTGACTGTGTGACTGTGGCATTGAGAGGCGATTACAGGAACAGAGAGTAAGACACGGTAAACAGCACAGAGACAAAGTACTTGGTTCAGTTTGGCATGATGGGTCATTATATACTGGTAAACAAAAAACTACAGTAAGTGGTAAAAATACTAACAAATACTAATAGTAAAGCTGTGATCAGTTCATTTGAACTGAAATAAAGTTCAACTGAGATATAGAATGAGAAAAAATGGATGAATTTATATAAAGGGGTGTGCTGGTATCACACCAGCCACTTTTAATGCACCTGCATCATTGTTATTAATGATGATTGTCACTGCAAATTTCTTTCTGTCCAGCTTCACTTTGGTTCATGCTCACCCCTGCAGTTCATCGGTGTCGTCCGACAGCGCGCACTTCCTCAGCAGGCAGGGACGCAGGCTTGCCACCAGGTGTCGGTAAAGAGCTGCATCATCCTGAAGGAGGGGAGAGGTTGAGGATAGGTGGCAGATGTGACTGATAACAATGTTATCTCAGCTGTATTGTTTAGGCCAAACAATTTAAGATCAATGACAAACAATAAACAAAATAAGTTTCTAATATGTGAGATGTTCCAACTTTGTGTAGACTTTCCTCTTAGCTATCTCTAATACACCTGAAGGCCGACAGGTTTATTATACCCCTCATATTCACTGACCTCACTTGGCTCCTGCCTGTGGGTGCTATAGGTGATGTTAAAGAGGATTTTCAGTATCTCTATGATACGCTGAGAGGCTTCCAGGGAGATTGGTGGAGCTGCTGGGTCCAGCACACACTCATACTGGTCCTTCCACTGAACCTCCAGGCAGCTCTCCAGGGCTGCTGTGAGGATGGACACCCCGCCCTCCTGGAAGAGTATAATAATGAGGGTGAGAGCGGAAAGGAGGCCAAGTAGAAGAATCTTGGTCCGTTCAGAAGAATATCAGAATAAACTTGACAGTGGCGTGATAAATAAAAGGAGCTCAGGGAATTGTTACATCAGAATGATCTACCGCATATTCTGACAACCACAATATATATTGGACTGCATATTTAATACAGTAACTTTGTAGTAGGTGTGGTTATGCTACCTGTTGAAGCTGAGTGCTGAGCTCTGGCCGTAGTGCAGTAATGAGGAACATGAGGCGTAGTTCATAGAACTGAACACTGGAGGACGATGAGCAGCTGACACTGGAGGACAGGCGCTCTATGAGACCACACATGAGCCTGATGGGAAAAAATGAGAGGTTAGCTGTTCGGAAATATGTTGATTTGCACAAAAGCCAAATGAAGGTTATGACAAATGAGAATAACATTGTCTCTGAGGTTAGCTATGCACACATTTGTCTCAGTCTGCACTGTCAATCTCCATCTCGGTTTGGGATTTGCATTTCTCATAATGACCTTCAACAGCCCTCAGAGAATGGGCATGTACTCGTCGCTTTCGAATCACGTGTGGATGCACGTGTATTCAATTAGCCAGGTTGCCAGATAGTTTGTGAACACTGGGACAAGTCACTGCTTTTTTTCTACAATGAGTTTCTCCCTTTGTGACTGTAGAAAGCTGGTACTGAGCTTACAAAGAAGTGTTTTCTCCGATTCACAGGGGTTGACATCAAAGTTTGGTGTTTACCACAGATGAATAACAGGGCTTGATTAAAATTATTTTCTGCTACTTAACTGTATTGCAGCTATAAGACACTTAATGTTGCCTGCTGCACAAACAGCAAACCAGAAATGCAAAGCCAACACCTGTGTTTAACAGTATTTTGGACTGGATAGTTTTGTGTGTCTGTGTGTTTGTCCTGCGTCCTGTGAGTAAGCTCACCTGAGAGCGCTGAACCTCTCCTGTGCCCAAGTGCTGTTGTATACCACATTACACAACACCTTCATGGCCTCTTTTCTCTTTGCCTCCTCTCCTGACTCCCCGTCCTCCTCCTCCTCCTCTCCCTCCATCTTGCTCTCTCTGCGGTCCCTCCTCCCTCGCTCCAGCACCTTGTGATGGATGCCGCCTCTGTGCATTTCGTTGATGCTGGTCCTGTGGCTCCCAAACCAGCTGATGCTGTCCAGATCTCCGCTGTTGGCATTGCTGATGTCACTCTCGGTTTCTTCATCAAAGGCAGAGCACTCTTCATTTTGCTTACTGGCTTCTGCGTCACCTTCATCCTCATCAGCATGGCACTGCAAAACCTTGGCCTCAGCGAGAGAAGCAATGATGTTATCATAGAAATCAGAGTCAGGGTCACTGGCTTCATCGCTGTCATCTCTTGTGGTCAGCCCGGCTAGTTTGGCCAGTGTCACCAGAGCGCTGTCAGTCACCAAGGGGCCCAGGACCTTTTTGTCCCTGGAAAGGATCCTCAGGGTGCGCAGAGATACTCTTAACAGACGACATTTAACTCCTGTTCTTATAAACCTCACAAGGACAACAGCTAAATTCTGAGGACAGGAACAGAGAAGTAGACCTCTAGTTAAACAGCATTCTTCAAAGGAACAACTGACAACACCTCTGGGAAAGCAGAAAGGGAAAGTGTCAGTTACCCGTCTGAGGACGAGGCCTCGATCCTCCTGGTCGTACTCATCACAGTCGGAGTCAGAATCAGTGTACTCCCTCACTTTATTCTTCCTGAACTGGTGCAGCAGTGCATAGAATAAATAAGATCAAATGTTTCACACTTTATTACAGTTTATGAATTAGTTTAGCGTGCTCTCAAGGTGCATCCAAAAGCAATACTTGAACATTATTCCTAAGCAGGCAGCACTGTACCTCTTCTAGTTTTCTTTGCTTTAGGAGGTGGACGGTCCGATTTCAGTGAGCAATGCAGCAGAACGGAGAGAAAATAATATCAGTACATATTCGTAAGGCAGAGATAAACAGCACAGCTCTGAATCAGGGGCCATATTCGCAACGTGTCTTACCACTAGGAATCCTCCTAAAAGTCCCTATCAAGTGATTCCTCTTAAGAGCTATTCACAAATCGGCTGAGAGCTACTTTTACTGAGGGACTGAGAGAACTCCTAAGCTTCTGCATTAATTTACTCACTATGTCTACAGTGACTGGTTGACAGCTGAGCGGTCTGTGTCACTGAATGTGAAATAAAATAGCCATCAATATGTCTAAGTGTGAAAAGAGCTTGATTGGATAAGATAAGATTACAAAATGTAGAAAATAAAAAAATAAAAAAATAAATAAAAAATATACAAATTTCAAATTAATGTTAAATAAAATTAATTAAAAATCTAGTTCAGTTACTTATTTTTAAATTAAATATGAAATCAAATCAAATTATTCCATTTGATTATTTTAAATAAAAATACAAATAATTGAAATAAATCAAATTAAAATATGAATTACATTAAAAATTATAATAAAATAATTTCAATTAAATCAAATAAAAATTTTAAATGAATTTAATTTAATGAAAATAGATACATAGATTGCGAGACTTTATTATTTTTGTATTTTTCCAAAACACCAGCACAATGAAGCACATTACCTGCAGCAGCTGACTGCAAATGATAGAGCTGAACGTGTTGAATAGATTAACATGCAGTATATATGGCATGGTTATTCAATCGCTCTGCCTGGGCTCAATCTGCCTAAGCATGCAAGGAGAGAGGATCAGGGATACAACTGATACAGCAGAATTACTAATCACAGACAGACTGTAGAGTGGGGTTAGGGAGGGGTGGATGACATGGAGGAGTGGGGTGAGGGAGTAACAAAAGGTGAGGTTTAAGGAACACTGGGAGGACAGGGACGGGAGGGTATATTTTCTCTCAGTTAACGGGTGCAGCAACATAAGCCGACTTACTTTCCTTCGGTCCCTCTCCTCTGCATCAAAGAAGAAGCACTGAGCATACTGTGGGGAGAGAAATGATGACAACAATGGTCTGCAACTGTTACAAACAGCAGTGTATCGTCCAGACATAAGAATTTGTGAGCTTTTGTGTGGCGTTACCTCTTTGTTGAACTCCTGCAGCTGTGTCTGAACACCGTTCTCATCCCCCTGCTTGATGCACTGGATAATCCCCTCCACATTCACGTCCATGCTTCCTGTACACAAATACATTCACACACACACACACACACACACACACACACACACACACACACACACACACACACACACACGCAGGGAATAGAGTAATCATTCAGCCCATAACAAAATTAAAGTTACACAACAATGATGAGGATGGCGGTGACAGAGGTTATGCATTATTAGACACATAGTGACAAAAAAAATATCATCTGCAGTATATTTTGTCTGTAATTCACTTGTAAACTGGAAAAAATACCAAGTAAATGTGAAATTAAAGAGCAGAAAAGATAGCCATTCAGTAAAATACTAATACACATCATAGCATCATATCATCACGACAGCTTCAGTTTGACAGTTTGATCACCGCTAAATGTTCCCTGGCTAATGAAAGCTGAATCTTTACCTTTTACATGACAATTATCCATACAGGAATGCATTCTTTATCTATAAAAAGAGATGGAAATACACAGAGATAACAAGAGTTCACATTCACAACATATATTTATCTAAACTTACCTTGGGCACTTCACTTTATCAGCCAGGTGATGTACTGTAGGTGTGCCAAGATCACCTTAAGTCTGCCAACCCAAAGTGCTGTAACCGTTCCAACTCTACTTCAGCTTGTTTCACAGTGTTTCTCAGTCCACGTATGCGCAGATTGCCGTGTTCTGCCTTTGAATTTGCTCCGTTCACTTGCTTTCCAGTCAACCTCATGCACTCAGCCTAACTCTCTCTCTCTCTCTCTCTCTCTCTCTCTCTCTCTCTCTTGCTTTAATCCAAGAGAGATGCAGTAGCCATGGAGAGTTTATGCTTATAATCCACTAATGGACTCTAAGCTTATATCTCTCAGTGTTGACCCTCTAACCTTTAAAAGGTTATTCCAGAATTGTGCTGCACAGCCCTCTCTCTCTCTTTCTCTGTCACACTATTTTACTCAAATCTGTTAATGGCTCAGGAAACACTAAAACAACCATCAAGATTTGGTTTTTATCATGCTTCTCTAGCTGTTGCATAACCACTACTGATGATTATGCTCGACTTGAAAAACATTGCTGAGAAATGTGTTTGCAGAGTCACCAAAGATAACATCACTATTTTCCCCTGATAGTATACATCTTAAAACATCTGTATTTATTTTGGCAAAATCATTCAAAAATGAGAATGAACAGTAAATTCAATTTTCTGCACAGGTTGTTACAATCATGTTTGTGTCTACTCCCACAAGATGGCGCTATTTTTATGGCTGAGTCAATTCACTCTGAAGAAGTTATTTATCTCAATATACAATACATGTGTGTATGGGTGTAACTGTGCATTATAAAATATTTCTGTTAAACACTGTTTACCATTGTACTCTAGCTATAAGCCACAGATAGTGCTGATCTACACCAGAGCAGCTGCAACGGAAATCAATCTGTGCTACGGGATGACAAACATATTGCCGAAATCCTGATTTTTATTCCAGTAAATAAGCTGTTTTTGTTTTCATCATAGCTAACCTACTACTCAGTTCACTGGGAAGCTGAAAGAGACGTTTAATGCAGTCGTAGCCAAGTGTCTTGAGTGGCCTGAAAGATGAAAACTGTGAGAAGATGATATGTGAATGAAATACAGGCTTTCCTGGCAGGATGCTCACTCTTGTGCCCAGTGGGCAGAGGAAACAGGGCAGAGAGGCTGAAGTGGCCGGCTGGTAGCGGCAGTCTTACAACAACAGGATGCGCTCTACGTCAGTGATAGCAGGAGAATAGTCAGAGGAGTCCTGACAAAGTGCTCTCCTGGAAGTAAACGCATACTCCTTGATGGAAATTAGACGCTTGAGATATCGGATATCAGCAAGTCAGAACTACAAGGGGTTGATGACCGTCAGTGACCTTTACAAACAACCATTGTCACTGATGTATGAAATCAAGGACTATCCGCTTTAATCATCCTTACACAGACTAACATCATGACTAGCTATCATAACACCTAGGAAACAAAAAACTGCACGCCTAAACTCAACTGACCCCTGTAAGCTTTCAAGGGTCAATCCACCTTAATGGGAAGCTGTTTTGGACCGAGTATGGATCTTTATGTTTTTGTGAGGGTGTATATTTGTGTGAGTTGTATTTTTTCCCCATAGATGAGTCCCGGAGGATAGTATGGCTATTTTATATTAGGGAGTCTATTAAATTAATCAGTAATTAATGTATATATTTAAATATTTTCCATTTTCTTTCTTTCTACCTAAATGTGGATTTATATTGTTTTTACACTATGTCAATGTACTGTTACTATTAACTAATATAGTGATAAGTAGTAATTATAGTAATTTTCTATGTATTTGATATCTTCTTAAAATCCCCCTCCACTCAAATTGTGTTTTTCTTATTGTTACTTCACTTGAATGTTAGAGCAAAACTGGCCAATATGCAACTTACACAAGTGTGATGTGGAAACTTGAAACCTCAAGTGCACATGCAGCAAGAAATTACTTTTCAGTGTATGTGTATGGAGACATGTGTCCAGTAGTTTGGGTAAGACTTTACTTTAACACCCTCTAGTATACATTTATAAGCACTTTATAAACATTTAATAAATAGTTAACACACTGGAATGTAGTTGTACACAGCTATAAGGACATTTGGACTACTGACTAAAGTACAGTATTTGTCACAATTATAACTTCTCCTATGAAGACATATTTTTATATTATTAAAACTGTTTTATTAGATTTTTCACTCATGATCTGTTTGTGCACCGGCCTCCAATTATGGGTGGAGGAGTTATTGTTGCTGACAAATACAATAATAAACACTTACATCTACTTATAACTGCAATATAATGTGTTATAAACCATTAATTAAATGTGTTTATGTACTGCTTCTGAATGCTAAACAGCATCCCCCTTAACTTAAAGTAAAATGTTGCCAACTTGGTAAATTAAAAGTATTTGCATTTTTTTCAATGAGGAAAAAGCTGTAGATGTAATTTGAAGAAATTCATTATTCAAGTCCTTATTCAAAGCGGAGTATATTCCTATGTCTCAAGACATGTCTGGTGGGGAACTTTAATTATATAACAAATAAAAGTAATTACTCATATTCTCTCTATGGATTCATAATTATATCTAAATTGCACTGCAGGTGAAGGTGCAGATTCTGATACTCTACTGGGAATGAAAAAACTATTTCAAAAATTGTTTCACTGAGCTTAACCAAAATTTCTGAATGAGGCCATAGAATTGTAAGTTACTGTGTGAAGACTGTAATACTTATACTTACACAACAGCATTAGCATCAAACTTTGTTCTCTGATGTAGAATGCATTTACTAGGTTTAAACGGTTTTCCTGCTTATGATTTTGTCAAAAATGATCAATTTTCATCAAAGCCAAGCAGCAGCAGGTGTAGAGGAACTGGTCAGCCACGAGGCTGCGCTTTTTGGCACGTAATCCCCTTCATCATACTAGTTGTAACATTCCCAGGGGAAATACTCCAGAAAAATAACATCGGTGTAATTAGTTCTTAATCATGGGAAATCATAAGACTGCCTCATCATCTGACCGCTAATTCTCTTCTGTGCACGCGCGCCAGCGATGACTCAGTGCACTACACTGACAACACAAACTGCCCAGATGGTAGTCACAGGAAAGGTACACAATAGAGCCAAGAAGGGGAAGTTGTGATTTAGAGAGAAGGGGAAAAGCTGGGAGAAACAGAGTGTGGAGGTTGCTAAATGTGACACTGGACAAATGGATTTAGTGTATTATTAAAAGATTAAGAACTATGGGATAATTTACTAGAGAGATGTTAGAATGTGGCTAAGTGCCAATCCTGAAAAGTTTCTTATTCCTATGAACTTTTTTTGGTGGGCTAATAATGCCACAAAAGCATTCTAAATGCTATAATGTTATCAAAAAATATTGTCTTTGAGGAAAGGGGTAAGATCAAGCAGTTGTTTTCGAAACACTGTGGGGGGGGGGTGTTGAAGGACATTTCAGGAATAAACACCTAGACGGTAGAAGTGACTCAAGGGAAAAAGGCACAGGAAACAAGGGGGTGATAAGAAAAGCCTGGAGGAGAATTGGGGTTATTTTGGGCTCTGTGGGCTTCCTGCAGGTGATGGAAATGAAAGAATGATTTCTGGAACAATTGCTCAGCAGCAAGTGGAGTGAGAGAGTAGAGGGATGGAGGAGGATGTAGATTGGGGGGTGGGGGGTGACGGGGTTGCAGCAAAGACTGAACATAAGAATCAATGTAAACATCACTCAAGTACAAGGTCACTTCAAGTATAAGTACAATGTTGTGTTTGGACGCTGTTGTGTAAGGCTTGTTTTTGTTAGTATCACTGCTCTAGTAAATAGAGAATAAAACTGCCAACATAACTCAATAATTACAAGCGTGGGAGACGGCTGTGTAATGACTATGTTACAGACACACCCCCACACCCTGCAATCACACTATAAAGGGCCAGAGGTGGAGGGGGGTGACATACTTGGGACTCCAACAATCAACAAGAAACTACAATCGAACGACTGGATTGATGGTTTACTCAAAAAGCCACAGCAGGTTTTTATATTTTCTTGGTGGTAAGTTTCATTCTTTTTTTGTGTTTATGCTCTCATGAAGAGGTCATAATTGACATGTTTATTGACTTTTTTGGTCAACGATGCTTATTTCTCTGTGTTACTAAGGTTAATACTGAGTTCTAAAGACCATTTGTTAGGAGTAAGTCTGGTCAGGATATTTTTTCCTCAACATCCCTAATTGTTTTTTCTGCCACAGGCCAGTGCGGTATGGAGATAACTGTTCTGCTGCTGCTGACTGTGACTTTGACTGTTGCCTCACCACTTAGACCAACTCACAGGCGAGTGAAAAACATCAGTATACAGCTGATGATGCAAAAGAAGTACTGACAGTAACCACAATGAAAAAAAGTTTCCTTACATATCCGTTTATCTATATCTTACATTATTGTAAATCAGAGTTTTTTGGTTCATAAAATGCATATTAATCAATGACTCACTCTGTTGGATCCACAGGTCAGACGCAGACACTGTCCTCTCAGGGGACACTGTTCAGGCTTTAGGGGTGAAAAGGTCAGAGGACACACAGGAGGAGCATGCTCCAGCACTGAAGATCATCCCTTATCATTCAGAGGAGAAACATCTAGACCTGGATGCACTGAAACACAAGTACGAATGAGCATAGAAATTCAAAACATACCGTGAGTGGCTGTAAATAATAAACTTAATAAACACTTGGATGGTTGAAAACACTAGCCCGCTAGTGTTATGTATTCAACTGTACTGTATATCCTAGGAAACTGTCTGTAGTTGGCTACTAATGCAGGATTAATGCAGAGTAAAAACTCTAGGTGAAATTTAACTTCTACTGAAAACTGGAAATTATTTATTACATAAATATTTATGTAATGTTTTGAGAGCCCAAGTTTGACTTTTATCCTTGTTTCTTCTCCACTTTATCGCTGACAGCATGGCAGTGATGTTACGTCCACGACGTGCACTTCCGCGTGGTTGCCAGCTAGGGACATGCCAGCTTCACATCCTGGCCAACACTTTATTCAACTTCAGCAAAACAAGTGGAAACGATAAGTCGAAAAAGGCCAGTGACCCGCAGGGATACGGCAGATAGGTTCAAGAGGAATGACCACAGTTGTGGTCTATGGAGGTGGAGAGTTCTCAACATAGGGTCCATCTATTTACAACCCAATATCTCTGTATATGTTCTGACTGACTGGTACTTATTATTGATTTATGCTCTTTAAGCACATAGAATGTGGATGTTTGAATGCTGTGTGAAATGCATATTCATATTAATTTTTAAAGTATAAATTCTTCTATATTTAAATGTATTGTACAATAAATATTTAATATAAACAAGCATTTGGAGTTATAGTTTACGCATACATGGATTAACCTGCTCTGGGGGCCTTGAGGAAAAATGCAAAATTGACACCTACAGGTTGAATGCTGCTTAGTCGGGCACCTCTGATGGATCATTAACGCATTAAAAGGAAAAGAAGGGCCCAAAAACAAAAATTTCACACTCGAAATTGCCTTTGGGATCACATATTATAAACTGTGGCCCTGCACAGTATGTTTTTAGGAAAGTGGTCCCTCCCCCTGAAGTTTTATTGCACCTGAATGGGCAAATATTCTGACTGAAATTTGATGCTGAAAATGTTCCTGCAGGCTTAAAAAAACAAAAAAAACAAAATCGTTTTCAATTTCATTGCCCTCGAGGGTGTAGGTCGCTATGTCATCTGATATCAATCATGGGGGGGGGGGGGGGGGTGTTGGCGACGACGACTCATGTTTTAATAGGATTATAATCAGCAATGGCCCCGCTCTCACACTGGGTAGTAAATGTCTGTGGTTTTGATTGGCCCCACCTATTTTCTAAGTTTGGAGGGGGGGCATCTAGAAGTTACCTGCCTCTTGTGAGACCACACCCTTACCTTTGTGTTGTTTACCCCGCGCCCGGTTTCCTCTCTCTGGCTGCTGAGAGACACTTGGAAATGGCATGTATATAGATTCGGGCATATTCACCTTCGGCAGTCCAGTACATTAGCCTGTACACTGGAGAATGGCCCAAAATAAATCCTGAAGTACCCCCCCCACCATCACCCCTATCTCCCACTTAGTCGAACAACAAAGGAAAACAAAAAACAAAAACATGAGAGACACACAAGGAGAAGGAGGAGGCGGCGGAGACAAAATCAGTAAATCTGAGAAGGACCAGGTTGGTAGGATTTCTTTAAAATCATTCGGTGGCTGTCGTGATGCCATGCGGCTTTTGGCGAAAGACTACTGTTGCGAAGAGTGTAAGAAGATGAATCAATTTTCAAACTGGAGGGCGTAGTGAAGACAGTGGCTGGAAGTTACTCCCTGTGGCCCTGAGTCACGGTGACGGCGGAAAAAACAGCACGCTTCGGACAGAGCGTCTCAAATGGTCGCGCAGTGATATAATACTCACAAGCTAGGTTATTCTGGTCTCGGCCAACCAGTGTCACTTTAACAGCGTGTGTGTGTGTGTCTGTGTAAACATACTGGCAGTTTGTAGCACAGGCCAGCTAGTTTCTGCTCGCGTTTGTTGACCCGGTATCTAATTATGTTACTCGACAAAAACCGCGGAAGCTAAGCTAACGTTGGCGCCGTTGCGGAGAAAACACATTGGAAGAGTTTCACAACTTTACAACACGAACAGTTAGCCGGTCAACGTTTACTTTAACGTAAAACAAACGAGAACCCGTCCACTATAAACTATCGTATGCACTTCTCAGCTTTTCACCAGCTAGCTAAGGTTACGTTCACCACTCCATGACACATAGAAGTTTGCACTTTAAGTTAAAGCTGTAACGAATCACCGTTAATATCGCGAGACCAGCATCCAAAGGATAAAAACAAAATAAGACGTAAAGGCTGCATAACAGGCACAGGTAATGGCATTGGAAAGTGGCTGCGTTCCGTTTAGTCGCTTCGGTCCTGGGGCTCTGGTGTTGTGCCAGCTGGCTCACAGACAGGACCGCTGGCACAGCTAAATGGAGCGGAGCCGTCCCGTTCGCGGCTACACGTGTGGTTTTCCTGATTCCTACCTGTCAAAATATCCTCTGAGAAAGACGTGTTCACATGAGGACAAAGCTATTGATTCAGCGGGGGATTGGGAGTTAATTCGTTTGAAATGAAAAGAAACTCTTTGAAGATGAGTAAACTCTAAAGTTTAATTTAAAAGTCAGGCCGTTAAAAAGAGTCCAGCGGGGCCCCCTTTGTTTTGCCCAGTAGTTTTGCAGTTTTCATGCAGAATTTACTGAACGAGCTAAAGATACTTACGTGCCCACCACACATATGCACACACACACACACACACACACACACACACACACACACACACACACACACACACACTCCCTCTACAGCACCATGTCAGAAGTCACAGTCGGGTGTTTAGGCACAACATATCTCACCAGCCTGTCGTCAGGTATTTCACGGAGTCAAAGTCAACATTTTTCATTTAAACAGAGTTTCCTTCAGCCTCCAGCCACATGACTTCCAGGCATACGAGGGTAGGGTAAGAATTAAACGTACTAAAATTGAAAAAGGCTGTACATAGATTCAGTGTATTAACCTGCTGAAAATGTTTTCAGAGTTGGATCCCAAAAATCATCAAGAAAAGAGTGTGCACCACCTTTGTAGAGGATTCTTTCAGGTACTGTGAACTCTATGGAGCACATTTATTTGTGATTATAATATCTCTCTAATGACTGTGATGATGCCTCATAAGATGATCATGTTTTCACATGGATGCATTATCCTCTCACCTCTCTCAGTAATGGCGCGCTTTGCCAGTGTGGGGGTGCGAGAGACACCCATGCCTCTGTGGCTCTCGGCGACTATTTCAGCACGGCGATGGTCAACCACTGGGACAGCGCCCAGCACTCCTCTGAGTACCCAACCGATGCCTTTGGAGAGCTGCAGTTTGCAGGAGCCAGCAAGAGGCATAGCTACGTGGGTGCTTTTCTGTCAACCTGATAAATGTTTTCTGAATGGTTCATTAAATGCTTTATTCCTATTGTCTTGGAGTTTATGATCGAATCTGCAGTGCTATGCTAGTGTTTTAAAGACAAATGCATCTAAAGGTGATCCAAATAATGATTCAAATGCTGTGATAGTCAGCACGTCTGCTTTTCCTGACCTTTAACCTGCTGCTGCACTTGAGTAGACACAATACACAGAGTGAGATCACATATTTTTACTGTCCATCTTAAGTTTATCATAACCAATTGGAGACACTTGTAGTATGACTTGATGTATTATCGTACTAAAATGATCACGATTCCTTATTTTTGAAGTCTTAGATTGTCTTTTGGCTCACTTTCCTACTTTCTAAACATGTTTGTTATTGTACAATCGATCAAATCTAAATTTTGTTTCCCTTGGGTGTCTCAGTTCCTGCGTCTGTCATGGGACACGCCCCCGTCTATGGTCTACACCCTGGTGACAGCCCATTGGGGCCTGCCTGCTCCCAATCTGGTTGTTTCTGTAGTGGGTGGAGAAGGAAGGACAAAGGTGAAGACCTGGGTGCGGGAGGTCCTCAGGCAGGGACTGGTGAAAGCCTCACAAAGCACAGGTAAACACATCATGAAAGCAAACTGTGACATTGAAGTAACTAAATCACCACTTTAAACACTGCTACAAAGGTGGATATTAGGTTGCAAGCCAGTTAAGAGTACTGACAAACCCATAAACACCGTTTACAGTATCTTGATAATATCAGTTAGCTGCAACTTGTGAAGCAGTTTGTCCATGTTCACCATATGTTGTCATGATTTTAAAAGCTGTTCCCTTTCAACATATGAAGTAACTGTTTGACTGATGTAGCTACCTTTTAATTTGGGCACAGATGTTAATATGACACTCCTACTGTATTAGCAGTATTTGTTAGTATGATTATATTTAGAACAGATTAAGTTACTTTAGGACCTTTCCTTGAAGTGATTATATTATTTTGTCTACCTCTTGTACATTTTGAAATGAAAAGTGCCAGCTAACCCTGATACTTGTGCAATTTAGATTACAGCCTAAAGTGTGACATATTTCTCAGTTTTGAATCATTTCATAATCATTTCTCAGGAACTGACCGATGATGTCAAATAATGAATCTACACTTTCTTGGAACACTTACTCAAGGTGACTTTAGCATAAACAAGCCAGCGTTACCAAGGTACCATTTAACTTCATAACTCTCTGGGGTCCGATCCTAATTTGGAACTACAATGGCTATTTCTTCCTGACTACTGTGCCAAGTGCAGGTGGCACAAGGTGATACTGATCTCCCGTCATCTGAGGTCACTTTAACTAGCTTTTCTCTCGGAGGCTCCAGATCAAAGCAAATACAAAAACACGCTGGCAAAAACATTCAGGCGTACACATGAAACCACATAAGGTGTAAACATGGACACAGGGCGCTACATGTCCTAAGTACAAACATGTTTTTTTGGATAAGGTAGAGGATACAATAGAGTAGTGAGGGAACATATTTGCTTTTGTACTGCAGAAATGCTAAAGCTGTTGTCACACATACAAAAAATACAATAGTGTGAGTTCGAAGACTTGGTGAAATATGAACAAAAGTTGTTATGGAATGAAATCGTAGACATTGTTCAGGCGTAGTCAAATTTCAGCTGTTAATAGGGCAAAAAATGTCATTACATTCCTCCCTTTCTCTCTCCTACAAAGTAAACCCACAACCGAGCAATTTTCTCGTTTCTTCTCTAATTCACTGTTTAATTTTTCCACTTGCCAGGAGCGTGGATCCTGACGGCAGGCTTGCGTGAAGGTGTAGGGAGATGTGTTGGAGAGGCAGTGAGGGATCACGCCACCGCAGCCTCGTCGGTCTCCCTCAGCAAGGTGGTGGCGCTGGGGATCGCTCCGTGGGGGCTGGTGCACAACCGACAGCAGCTGGTCAACCCTCAGGTTTTGACAAATTTCTTCACCCTCTAAAGAATATCTTCTTCACTTGTCACACACAACACTGTTTGCTTTAAAATTTTAGCATTTTTATATGTCTTTTTCACCTCTCAATTACAGTAATACTTTGTGATTTACATTATTTATATTGGTATATATGGGTTATTTGTACTTTAATCATTTTTTACTTTATCTTTAAGTTTATAAAGTAAGGTACAACCTGGTGGCCTTATTGAATTGCTGTGCTCTTGCACTGGGTTCATGTCCTATTAAAACACACAAGGAGTATCCACCAAATGCATGTTTCCAAATGCACTGGAGCCTTTAACTTAAGTAGAAGGTAATAATCTACTTGGGATTCTTCCTCTTTTGCAGGGCAGCTTTCCTGCTAAGTACTACGTCCAGAATACATCCCGGGACTCCTGCTGCCTTGACAACAACTACCAGGCCTTTCTGCTGGTAGATGATGGGAGTGTGGGACGCAGAGGAGGGGATACGGGGTTCAGGGCCAAACTGGAGGACTACATCTCCCACCAGCGCACAGGCATCTGGGGTGAGAAATGATTTGAATTATAAAATATCATTTACTGGATCACATATAGAATCATAATAAGAAAACTGATTGCCCGTTGTGGCAGAGCTAAAAAGTATGGCACTTGTGACTAAATAAATCAGGCTTTAAAATTGTTGCTTCAGTTGTATTGTTGTTCATTCACTGGAATAGTTGGTAGAACAGGATATTGGAAACCAGTATGCCTGAATGAAGAATGAGAACGTGTAATCTGGAATGATTTTGTATTCAACCATTCAAGTTAAGCCAACCGAAAAACTGATTGTGCCTACGTTAAATAGCCGATCTTCAGCCTCTTTCTGTTGCTAAATGAGAGATGCGCTTTCCCAACCATGAGCATGCTCATTCACATTCAACCCTGATTTCAAGGTATTTGGCCCTCTTGTGGTGATCCTTCATTAAGGCATGTGAGGATAAGATTATCCTTTGGTATCCACGGGATGAAGGCCGTTGCATGCCACTGCAGGAATTTGAGACACGGCTCTTCAACATGTAGAATCAAGCAGAGATTTGTCAAGAAGCGAACAGGCTGCTCCTTCTGTGTCTGTGCGATCTCTCAGCTCTTGTGTTAGAAGAAAAACATGCAGTTTGATTATACTAAGTTCGCAAATGTGATCCTAGTGTCTGCATTGAAGTGAAGTCAGTATGAGCAAACAATTTACAGATGCACTGAGTGAATATATCAAAAATGTTTGTACTTTTGTAGGCAGCGGCAGCATTGACATCCCTGTCCTTTGTATGTTGATATCTGGGGAGGCAAGCATGCTGGAGGTACAGTCAGTGCTCTTTATGATCAAAGAAGTTATTAAGCTACTTTTAATAAAATGTACTTTTTTTTAAAAATTATGTCCTTGTATTCCTTGAAGAAATGTCCCTCTCTCTTTTCCTAATATCTACCAGAGAGTGGATCTTTCTCTGAAAAACTCCATGCCCTGGCTGGTGCTGGCTGGCTCGGGAGGCATAGCTGACTTCCTGAGTGACGTCTTGGAGAACCTGTCGTCAACCCAGGTGGTACAGTCTTCCAGCGAGGTCGATGGCGAGGCGGGTCCCAGTGTAGATCTGAAAGACAGAGTGGCAGAACGGGTTAAAAAGTACTTCTCTTCTGAAGCGGAGACGGATAAACTAGTTGAACGAGTAAGAGCTGTGGACAGAGCCGTGCATCATTATCATCATGTAGTTACTGACATGCGGAACAAGAAGAGGAAGGCCCGAGGGATTTCTTTATCCTTGTGTATTCAGCAGCTGGTGTGTTTTGTTGTGGACAACTACTGGCTCGGTTTACACAAAATTTTTACAGTGATATTCATGGTCTCGGAGGTTTGCAAATGTTCTTGCTGATCCCTTCATCTGTTTTTTTTTTTTAAATTAAATGCCACAAGGTAAAGATTCCATTAGCTGAAGCCAGCTACATTATCAGCATTTTGCCCTGTAGACTTACGGCTCTTTCTAAAACTTCAGGTTTCAGTCCATCCCAGACGCCTGAAACTGCTGGCTGTTATTCATTTGTTCTTACCCTCCCACATTTAACTCACTCACAAGCTGTTGTTTGGAAGTCACTTTCAGTTTTGATGTGGCATTATAGGGTTATTTTTGTATTGCAAAAGTCTGGAAATGAAGTGGCTGTATAGTGTATATAGCCAACAACATTCAGTCGCACTTTGTGCGATGACACGTGTAGTCAAAACCCCTCTAGTGCACTAGAACTCTGACTTCTGGAAATTTCCAGAATGCAATGCATGTAAAAAGCAGCGAGGGCCTTTGCTCAGTATCCTCATTGAGCTCTCTGTTTTAAATGGCAGTTGATAATCAGCAGGCATTGACGGGATTATTGACTCTTTTTAATTCTTGCATCAGCTTAACTAAATCTAGAATATATATTATTAACTTTATTAGTTGAAGCTGTGTTTTCAATCCTGTGATGTCTCTGTTATGAAAAGAGGGGTCCATTCAGGAGCAAATGTCACTGTTTTTACTGCCACTGAGCCCATCAGCTCTACAAAGATGTGTTGTTTATCTAACACCATTTTCACATGCTGCCTCAGAGACGTGTTTATTGACTCATCAGTGTCCTAATCTTTATTGAAAAAGTAATGTAATCATTGCATAAAATCCAATTGTCTTGTCTTTGGCTATGTGTTGAACTAGGAAATGATTAGTGTCACACTCTTATGTTAATCTTATTCCTTTCTAATTAGTATCATTGGTCCTTAGGTTCAAATGTCCTAATGAAATCTTTAAATGTCTGATGTCTTACTCATTCAGCATGGGAAGTCCACGCACTTTGTGGTGTCATGGGTTTGCTAACAACCCGTCATCACAAGTATTGTGCTCATTTATTCAAAATTTAATTTTTTTTTTTCTGGCTCTTATTCTGGGTCTCCAGGCTCTTAGTATCTACCAGAACAGAGATTTGATCACGATCTACCATGGAGAGCAGGAGGGCCCAAATGAATTTGATACAGTCCTGCTCAAAGCTTTAGTGGGAGGTACACACAACTAATTCATATTAAGAAGATTTCGAATGTGTTACATGGCAACGTGTCTTTATTTTGATGTTTGTGCGCTTTTCAGCTAGTAAGCACCGTGTGTCAGCCGATGCCAGCCCTTACAATGAAGAGCTGAAGCTAGCGGTCACATGGAACAGGGTCGACATTGCCAAGAGCGAACTCTTCAATGGAGACATCCACTGGAGGGTGAGAGGAAAAAAGATAACACATCAGATCCAGACGTTACATTCAGAGAAATACCACCACTCTAAAGCAGAGGCATTAGTAGTGTAGTGTATTGTATCAAATTAAGTACTGCTAGGCATCGTTGATATAAAATAAGTGAAAATATCTTCTTGAAGTATGAACCTTGAAGTATTGACCTTGTACTGAAACCTGCTTATTAAACAATCACCTTCATCCAATCTAATAGTATGAAGACTTGGAAGACTCAATGACAGACGCCCTGATCAATGATAAGCCTCAGTTTGTGCGTCTATTCACCGAGAATGGCCTCAACATCCTGGACTACCTGACTTATGGCAGGTTGGAAAGCCTCTACCGCTCGGTGGCTGATGGGACACTCCTTTACCAGCTGCTACAGCGCCACCTCATGGAGCGGCTTGGAACTACACTGTCTAACCAGAACGACTCTCCTTCCAAAGTGGCAGCAGAGAAGATACAGAGCGGGCCAGTGAAGGAGATTAGCCTTTTTGAGGTGCTTTTGTTTTTTTTAAATGCTTGTATTTTTGCTGAAATCAAATGTAGAAATGATGTAAGAAAAAGTTGTATTCACTCTCACAGTTGTGTTTGCTGCTCTACACCCTTTTTCCTCAGGTGTCAAGGGTCCTGGAACTGTTAATGGGTGATGTTTGCCAGCCATTCTACTATGACGCTTTGGACTTAGAAGAGATTACATCCAAGAGGAGGGCTCTTAGGGTAACCAGAACCTATGCATATGTAGACATACAGTCAATGGCCACTTTATTAGTTACACCTAAAAAATCTAATCGAATCCGATACAGCAACTCAGCCATAAAATCTACCTTTAAAAAGCTAATAATGCTCAGTTTTTGTTTCACACTGTCAGAGACGAGTTATTCTAATATTCTGTCCCCCTGGTGTATATAAATGGAAACGCTCTTCAATATAATGCCGTCCAGTTCAACACCACCACTAGCTATCACCTTTGTAATGATGAACTTACAGTTGAATTAGCAACTTTTCTGACAGTGTCAACAAAAACTAAACATTATTATTTGTAAACATAGATTTTTTGGCTGAGCTGTGCACCTAATAATAAAGTGGCCACTAAGTTGATATCAGAGCTAATAAACTATTGTTGTACGGTTTTGGAAGAGAAGAGTGAATGACATGCCAACCGTCACTGTTGCTTTCTCACCTTCAACCGGAATACCCCCTTGGTTAATTATTCTTCCTTCATCCCAGCGTGCCAGTAAGCTGCTGCGCGGAGACTGCTTGTATCGGGAGAGACGCTGCCTTTTCCCCTGGGC
Organism: Xiphias gladius; assembly: GCF_016859285.1. Lineage (NCBI taxonomy): Eukaryota > Metazoa > Chordata > Actinopteri > Istiophoriformes > Xiphiidae > Xiphias > Xiphias gladius. The sequence goes on along the minus strand of NC_053408.1, from coordinate 12,920,896 downwards.
CTCGCTCTTCATCTGGGCCGTCCTGCAGAACCGCAGCAAGATGGCCACTTTCTTCTGGGAGATGGTAAAACTTCTGCAACTCGCAGAAAGCGCACATTTGCCCTGATGATGTTCATTTTGTATGAAAAGAGCTCATAACTGACAACCCTCTGCTGACTGGGTGGTGCTAAGACGCTCTTAGCAACCAACTAACTGACAGATTGAAAATTATTTATGACCGTCCTCTCCATCTGCCTTAATTACAAAATACCATAGATCATATCTGTGCCTTTTTAAAAGGGAGTTTCTCTGATATCCCTCACTGTTTCTCCCAGGCAGGGGAGTCAGTGCTGAGTGCTCTGAGCGCCTGTAAGATCCTGAGAGAACTGTCCAAGCTGGAGATTGAGACTGAGACCAAACTCTCCCTGAAAGAGCTGGCCCAGAATTTCGAGAACCTGGCACATGGTAGGACCGTGAATGTGTCATTCACTAATGTTCCTTTAAACAAGAACAAATGAAGAAAAATATGCACATTAAATTTCACATCCTCATAGTTCTACTCAGTGTTACTTGGCCACTCCATATCAGTAAATAATGCAACATGAGTGATTTAGCTCTTTGCTTTTTATTAAAGTCTTTATTTTGCTAATGGTAATGCGTAGATATTTTAGAGGTTTAAATTTTGCATCAAGGGAAGTGATGCGTGTATGACCAATGTATGATTACTAATTGATTTTCAGAATAAGCTTCACTTTCATGCTAGTGTCTTTTTTTTCTTCTTTTTTTTTTTTTAAGTCACTTTCAGTTATGGTTTCTAAATGGTAACCATCTAACCAAACTCTGTCTGCACGTTTTTCCCACTTCTCAGACATCTTCAGCTCTTGCTATCGGAGCAATGAGAGTCGCTCGTTCACCCTGCTGATTAGGAAGTCTCCGGTTTGGAGTGGTACAACCTGCCTCCAGATGGGCATGAGCGCTGACGCACGACTTTTCTTCAGTAATGACGGAGTACAGGTGTGTCGCCGTTTTTCACACGTGTAACTGAAAGACAACCAAGTCACTGCTTGATCGTGGCAGTTCAAGCAGTTCTATTCATGCTTAGTCTGTTTTAAATGTTCAGAACTGTACGTTGTTGATGTGTGTATGCCAAACTTAATTCAATTTGCATCTTTGTAGAGAATCAAATAAATCATACCCACTGCCCGCCCTCATATTAAAATCTGCCATAACTTCTGAAGAGAAGCTGAGTTACAGTGTTACCATAGTTTCAGATAACATAAGTGGTCTCTCTTCCTCCAGTCTCTGTTGTCCCAGATCTGGTGGGGTGACATGAAGAGGAACACGGAGGTGTGGAAGCTCATGCTCACCTTCTTCTGCCCCATCCTCTGCTACACCAACTTAATCTCCTTCAGGTAAAATCCACATATTCCACAATAATTGTTGTTTTTTTTGACAACCCGGTTATTATAACTTCTTTGTTATTCGCATCCAGAAGATTGAGATTCCAGAGCTGTCCTTAATTTGATTTCCAACACAAATTCACACTTTGTGTACGGGTAGTGGTATCTCTGTTTTATGTATGTTGAAAATTTTGTAACATACTCCAAATCACAGGAAACAAGAGGACCAGCAGCACGAGGAGGAGGGGAAGCCTAACGAGGACGGTCCGGGCCGAGACAACGACAGCCTCTATGGCACCACCGTCTTCTCTTTCTCTGACATCAAGCACATGTAATACTCCTATACACATTAATCAGTGGTATTCTATAAAGCATCAGTTTTGTCAAGTGGCAAGATTCTGCTTTTTACTACGTTTTTTTTCTTTTTTATCATGTTAATGCAAGTGAATGAGGTGCACAGGTTTTGCAGGTTTTAAACAGGACCCACTGCTTTGTACTTGCTGTAGTGTGCCGATTCATTAAAATTGTGTTGTTGTTGTACCAGTGAAGCTGACGCACAAGACGCAAACTCTCCCAGGACAGCAACCATCAAAGGTGAGTCCTCTTTAAACGCAGTACCTCTGGAAAAGTGTTGTCACTCGCACAACAGACGAGAGGAAAGACTGATTCTGGAAATAATTATTTTAGGCAGCTGTGACAGTGATCAACTACTAATCCATGTCCGATGACCTTCCTTACAGGCATACCCCTCACTCGCAGACCACCAAAGCGTCCATTTATAGTGTCAAGATGGCGCCAGTTCTGGTTTGCTCCCGTCACCGCATTTTTGGGCAACGTCCTGATGTACTTCCTCTTCCTCCTGCTTTTTGCCTATGTGTTGTTGGTGGACTTCAAGCCCCCTCCACCTTCTGGTCCGGCCATTACTGAGTATGTGCTGTACTTCTGGGTATTCACCATTGTGTGTGAGGAGATCCGGGAGGTGAGTGCAGAGAGATATCTTGATGTCATACTTGATGTTTAACGCATCTAATTGACTATTTTAGTAATTCCTAAAGTACAGACAGAAACCAAAGCAGAGTGCCTGATCTGTCAAACAGAACAATTAAATGAAGTAATACAAAAGCAATTATTATGTATTTGGACACACCAAAAACTATACATAAAAACATTTTGTAAACTGTTATGCTTAAAGGATTTCACCCTGTTTCTATCTAGGTATCATCAAAGGGCTTATGCAGTATGTGCTTTACATAAGATACAGTGCTGATGAAACAACTCTGCAATATCTAGCAAAGTTTTAAGTAAAACTGATCTATTAAGTTTTGGTGTTTTCTTCTCCAAGACTTTCTTTTTGGGGACGATGACTTGGCGTCAACGGGTCCGAGTGTACATTCAGGATGTATGGAACAAGTGTGACCTCACTGCCATCACGCTGTTCATCATAGGACTAATCTGCAGGTATGATTGCACACAGAACGTGTATATTATTATCATTATTGTTACTGGATTATGCCAAAAATGTGTGTTTCAAGGAGCTTGTTTTTCAGTGGGTTTGGCTTGTGGCTGCTTAAAACAAAGCTATGCTTTGTCACCTGAGGCACATGATAACATGGCGACAATATACAAAGTTCAGTCTACTGAAGTTCTATGTTCCTGGTTTTTTGAGTTGATTGCACAAATTATCGGAGCATGAAGAGGCTGAAAACTCTTCAGTATTTGGCACAAATCCGTCAAAACCACTTAATAATACATGAATATGTTTCAGAGATGCGTATCCATGTCCCTCAAATCATCTCATAAATTCCTGTCCTAAGTCCTGTAAATTCAAAGTGTGCACACACCCCTAACTTTTGGTAGTGCCGTTATTTTACAAGCTGGCCACTGGGTGCTGCTGTTACCACAGTTTATTTGTTTCATTCTGTTTGTATTTTAGGATGTTCCACTGGTCGTATGGATTTGGCCGAGATGTCCTCTGTGTGGACTACATGGTCTTCACCCTCCGCCTCATTCACATCTTTGCCATTCACAAACAGCTGGGACCGAAAATCATCATTGTTGGCAAGATGGTGAGAAATATCTAAAGATGCCCATAAACTGACATTTTACCAACATTATAAAGTATGATATTGGCATGGTAACAACAGCAAGGCAATTGATTTCTCCTGTACAGATGAAGGATGTTTTCTTTTTCCTCTTCTTCCTGGGGGTGTGGCTCATGGCATACGGAGTAGCCAACCAGGCTTTGCTTTATTCCTACGACCCTCGCCTAGATCGAATCTTCCGCCGGGTTTTCTACAGGCCTTATTTGCACATCTTTGGACAGATCCCTGTAGAGGAGATAGATGGTATAAGTGTTTGTGTGTGCATGGTGCAAAGAGAGGAAAAAAATGTTGTTATGGTTTCAAACCAGTGTACGGATACTGTATTTTTCTGCAGCTTGCATTAGAGGTTTCTTCACAACCACTGCATCTCCACAGCAATTAGAATTCACTAAAATGATCTGAAAATACATGAAATATTTTAATCTTCTCTACATTTTTCTGTCTATCCCAGTGGGGAAGGAATGGGACATGGCCTGCACAGACAACGTGACGTTGATTCAGGACGGTGCAGAGCCGTGCAGAACTCTGTATAGTAACTGGCTGGTGGTAATACTGCTGGTCGTCTACCTGCTGGTCACCAACATCCTACTCATCAACCTGCTCATCGCCATGTTTAGGTAAGGTCCAAGGAGAGTGGTGTCTGTCAATCAGTGTCTGTCCTTACATTGACATGCCATTCTCTACACAACACTCTTTACTCCGTTTGTGTCCACGCAGCTACACCTTCTCTGAAGTGCAGGCAAACAGCGACATCTACTGGAAGTTCCAGCGCTACAACCTGATAGTTCAGTACCACTCCCGTCCTTCCCTGGCACCTCCTTTCATCATCCTCTCTCACCTCAATCTCTTTATCAAGAGGACCATCCGCAAGGTGCCCTCGATCAAGATCCACCATTTTGGCAAGTATTTGAACAGGAGTCATAAGTGTGATTAATTAAGGCAATACAGTTATTGCCTAACACAGACTAAATGCGGATTGAAACCAAAACTGTTTGCATACTTTAAATGCCTCAATTGTCTATTAGTTGGCCTTTAACAATGTGATATTTTGATTTGAAGCTGCCTTTTTCCTGTAATGTCAGCATCTACTGTAACAGCCCTTATTTACTTCCACATTGCCTTCAGCTCAGCCGTGGCTTGGTTCAGGAATCATTGGGACTGAGTTGAATGATACTGATGAAAACATTTGCCTTTTCCATCAGTATTGCAGTTAAGAGGGAAAGCAGCTAACAGGCTAATGACATGGGAAACCATTCAGAAGGAGGACTTCCTGACGGCTCAGACAAAGATCCAGAAAAACAGTGACTCCGAGAGGCTCAAGCGGATGTCTGTCAAGTAAGCACACCTTCCTACATGTTAGCAGCAAAATTCTTATTTTTTGGCTCCACAATACTGAGTTGAACCCCCCCCCCCCCTTTTTTTTTTTTCCTTTAATAGAGTGGATGGTGTCCTTAAACATTTGACTGAAACCAGAGACTTTGACCACAGGCTGAGGGCTCTGGAGAATGAGGTAATAAATAAAGAAATGTGTGTCTTCTCTATACATGTGTGGTTATAAAAGATCATGTTTGCTCAATAAACCTACTCTGTATAATGGTCAAATACAGAAAATGTTGCCCATCTATCTATCTACATCATGACAACTAGAACATCGTGTTGTGATAATGTCTTAAGGTATGGAAAATCATACATATTTCTTAAAGGAATAGTTTGAGATTTTTCACTTTCTCGCAAAGAGTTAGATGAAGATGGATACCACTCTCGTTTCTGTGCGGTAAATATGAGTCTACATCGTCTACACATGAGGACAGCCTGCAAAACAGGATAGAACATGTTAATTTGTGACCTTTTGAGTAGCAAGGCTGGCTGTTTTTCCCTCTGGTTCCAGCCTTCATGCTAAGCTAAACTAACCTGCTACTTGTGGTGGCCTCATATTTAATGGGCAGATTAGAGACGTGGTGATTACCGTTTTCTAATATACAGTAATTTTTGATAATTTTTTTTCCTTCTTTTCAGATGGAGTATTGCTCAAACGCTCTCAGCTGGATTGTGGATACTTTGGCACAAGGCAGCACGTTCAAACCTCCGCGGCCTCCACCTACATTAAAAGGTAGGTACTTCCAAAGAGAAACATATATGTATCCTCACCCAACTGAAAAACAGTCTGCATGTTGGAATGTCACAAGTCTGATTGCTTCACGCCATTCATACTGAACTTGTCCCCTCACTTACCTTATTGTACGTCTTCTTCTCAACAGATGTGTTCCCTTCTTCTTCCAGTTCCACCTGATTTAGCCCCGGTGCTGCTTTCACTTGCTAGGGTTCAGTAAGTTACAAGAATGAAGTGCTTTTGCTTTAGCTGCTCTCATGCCACAGACCATACAGTCTTGCTGTTTTCCATCAGTGTCTATCACTGGACTCATTTACTGAAGATTTTCAGTGATTCTTGACTTGACACTTCTCGTTACAGTACTGAGTAATTGCAATATATGCTATTTGTGCAGTTTATTTTATTCTAATGCCAAAGACAAGTGCATGTATTTATGATGTGGGATGATATATTTTATGTATTATGTCTTTATTGCTGTTGTTTTAAGCTGACAGCTGGAATTTTTTTTTAAAGTTTTTATTGTAATATTGAAACTATATTATTTACTGGAGTTACATTAGTTTCAGATTGTAATGCTTTTGTGTTCAATTACTTTCTCGCTAAACAGTTGCTTTTAACAATCTTAAATGTTAAATCATGTGTTTGTGTTACTAGAGTATTTTCTTTTCAATAAATTGTATTTACAGTATAATGAATGAATTCTTACTGTTCCTGTTACAGGAATAACGCTAGTTTGTTTATTTGGGGAAATACACATGTTCACCCCTTGCCCAGAGTTAGGTGAAAGCATCAATACCACTTTTATGAACCAACAGAGAGTTAGCTTAGCTTAGCACGGGGACTAAAAACAGGGCAACAGCTAGCATAGCATGAGATATAACATATTAAATAGTGAGCTTTAGGATAGGCTAGCTGTTTTCCCCTGTTTCCAGTCTTAGAGCTAAGCTAAGCTAACTGACTGTTGGCTCCAGCTAAACATTTACCATAGATTTCTCATCTAAGTCTAGGCAAGAGAGCAAATAAGTGTTTATCTTAAAATCGAAGTCGAACTATCCCTTTAATGATAAATAATGAGGATTCTCTTTTAACATTGCAGACGTGGAAAGAAATGATAAATAAAGCTATGGTGTCAAGAGTAACAACCCCTGGATTAAAAAAAAGATGCCAGAGGGTAATAAAGCATGGTGTAATGACTTTATGGGGATGAAATGTGTGTGAACAAGGCCAAAGTAAGGTAAGAGTTACACAAAGAAACCAAACCCTGAACAAAACATGGGAGCAAATGATGTAAATTTAAGAAAATCTGCAAGGAAGAGTGGGACTAAAACATGGAAGCGTGGTAGTTAGATATACTTTAAAGAGGGGGAGATAAGGATAGTGTGAAAGGTGCTTAGTTTCAGTCTGCCAGAGCTCTATTGAAGGTCACATAGTGGAGAAGGGCTATTGAAGGAGCCTTTACTGTAAATAGCCAGCTGGGCCACCTGTCAGTCGTGCCAGCAGCTCTCACTGAGAGCGGTGGTGTCATCACTTTCGGCCTTCTTGCCCTCTTGTTGCATGACGGTTTCATGTGCAAGTATGTACCCATGCAAGTGAGCATGTGCGTATCACCCCCCCATGTCTCTGTGTCTCTGTCATTGTAATGTACATGCTCCTCATTTCACACAACGCATGCAATGCTGCTGAATCTAAATCTCCTTTCTGCCTGTCTTAATCAAAACTCTGGAGGGAAAATGTTCAAATTTAAACAATTTCTTTGGAATGTCAGCTGCCCATGTCTGCACATGTGCGGACTACCATCGTCTCTGTTTCCATCCGTTCCATGCATCATTCTGACATGTTCCCTGCTTTGGGACTGGCAAGGAAATATTACCTTTGCTTCATTGAGCATGTGTCTGAGAGGTGTTGCTTCAAGGGTGTGGCCGTTTTATAAACTGTAATTTAAGGGAGCATTGCATTGCTTCATATTGCAATTTTTTTATTTCATACTTTACTTAAAAAAACTTTATACTCAAGTTTTTGTTGGCTCATTTCCACGCTGGGGGACCTACCGACATGGGAAAATTTCATGTGTCACTCTTACATGAAATTAGAGGAAAATACATAAATTAATAAAAAAAAATAATAATAACGATAAATAAAAGACATGAACATTCATACACATACAAGTTCGGACATATTCAGTATGAGTATGTATGAACCTATGAATGTATACAAAGAGTGGCTCAAATTTAGCACAGGGACTACAATGAATGTATTAAAGGAAAACTTAATCTTCAGTTTGAATTATTTAATGTCAGCAATTAATCTTCCCTCTCCCTCTCATTTTCATATGTTCTTTGAACTCCCACCCCCCACCCTCCTGCAGTCCAAAAACCCCCCAACTGCCATATGTACACGCCCACCTCTCCAACACACTGTGTTAAGGGCATCGGGAGGATTTTTCCCAGACATGTGCCTCTGTCACTCATGCACATGCAGCCACACAACTACACCAAGCACCCAGTTGTGTTTCCAGTGTGTTCTTAGCACAAGGCTGACACACTGCTCTGTCAGTCTTGTGAACACGGCCCTCCTCTCCCTTCTCTCTGCAGCCTGGAGCAAAGACCTGAATAATATCTCTGAATCATCTGCAGCTCTAATACATTTTCTGTGGATTTTATGGTTTTTAAGTGTTGAAAACCCATCGATTGTTTCAGTTTTTGGTGGGAAAAAAACAGGGTAGCGACATTCTTCCAGTGTGGTTTTATAGCTTAGAGGAGCTGTGTCAGTCTTCCAAGATGGCACCTGTGAAAGGCTGGGTAGTGGGGCTCCTGCTGGTGCTTCTATGCCCATCCCAGGTACCGCTTTCTGGGGCAGTTAGTGCCCAGGACGTGGCTGAAGCAGAGGCAGACCTCCATGCCAGAAACGATGAGGAGGTCGTGGCAGAAGAGGGCAAAACTACTGAGGATGAAGATGCCGCTGGCGAGGAAGAGGAACAGGTAGCAGAAGAGGAGGGTGAAGAAGAATCAGATGAGGAGGATGAGACTGATGAACATGAGGTGGAGGAGGAAGGTGGGGAGGAAGAGGAGGAGGAAGAAGCTGTGGAGGAGGAGGAGGCTGCTGAGGAGGATGAAGAAGAAGAGGAGGCTGAGGAAGATGGAGAGGAAGAGGCTGATGAGGAGGAGGAGGAAGAAGAGGAAGAGGAGGATGATGCCGAAGAAGAGGAAGCTGATGAGGCAGAAGCAGAGGAAGATGAGGAGGAGGAGGAGGAAGACGACGAGGATGCTGATGAGGATGCGGAGGCCGCAGCTGAAAGCGAGGAGGAAGAGGAAGAGGAGGTAGCTGCAGGAGAGGCAGCTGATGAAGCTGAGGAAGAGGAGGATGAGGATGATAATGCTGAGGATGACTCTGAGGAAGAGGATGCAGCTGGATCAGAGGAAGATGACGGTATGTCAACTTTTTTTAACGTATTGAGTTTTTAAATATATTTTCAATGTATTGATGGTTTATGAAAATAAAATGAAACTATGCAGTAATTTGGTATAAAACATGACAAACTGTTATTTTTCTTGGGCCCTTTAAGCGAATCTTAGCTCTCTAGCTGCAGCTACTGTAGGAACACTGTCACACATATCAGTCCTAAAATAGACTGGCTTATCTGTGCAGTAGCTGGCACCCGGTAGGATCTAAACCATTCATGCCTTTTGTTGAGCCAATGTGGCTATTTTGGGACAAAACAGGTACCGTGAAACTGTGCAAGTTCAGAAAAACACTTGTTGACCACTGGTTCCGACGGTAACAGTTTATATGTCGCAAGTGGTGTTTGTGTTCATCTCCTCTTTATCCTCTACAATGCAGCCATTGTGTGATACATCTGCACAAAACCAGCTCGCAATATTGGGTTATTATTCATCTGTGGTGGGGAGGATAGTTTGGTCTTCTCCAAGAGGCGAGTTTGGCATTTTTGTACTGCAGTTTTCTTTTACTTATCGGCCGATATATTCACACACTGATACGTTACATCTGCAATAAGATGACACTGGCTGATGCATAAGACTAATTTCTCTTTGACTCTGCTGACTTTACATAGATGAGCATGAATCTGACGACACAAGTGAAGAGGAGGCCGACACTGACGGTCTGCAATTCCGCTCTGGCTCTTTGTGTAGTGTTTGCTCCATCTGTGAGGTAAAATGATGCGGTGCTAGTACAAGACTTTAATGGCGCACCCCTCTTATCCAGTCAACTTTGCACTAAATCACATTGGTAGTGCATGAGTCAATAAAAACAAAAAGCCCATTGTGTGTCTGTTTCTCCTGTTAGCACTGCTCTAATAACTGTGACAATTGCCCATGTGAGGAGGGAGACGAGTCAGATCACTGTCAGCATTGCCAAGTAAGCACCTTCTCTGTCCAAATACAAGCCCCGGCATTTTCATTGTGACAAGAGCCTCCCCGTGTTAATCCTCCTTGTCTTCCAGGGTTGCTCATCCTGCTACATTTGCCCCATACTCTGTGACACAATTTGCACACCAGGTAAATATTGGCAGTACTTAGGCGTACCGCGCATGTCCCGTTGTCTGTTTGTTTGGCAAGTCTTCATTTTTGTATGTATTGCTTGTTTTTGTTTTTTCAGGTGGCCTAGTTGATGAGCTAACTGGGTCCCTCTTTCAGTAAGGTTTCACACCTCTCCCAACACACTGATCCATTTGATGACACGATAGCAGCTCCGCACATAGTCCAGCAGTGTTCTGTTTGCTCACACCCGGCGCCTTTGCTTTGCAGGACCGTCGCCTCACTACTCTGAGCACCTCGGCGACGTTGCCCTTTGACGCCGTCCTGTGGTCACGTGAGGTACCGCTGCGCTCAGGCTCAGGACTGGAGCTGTCCTGCTGCAGGTACCTCACCAGCTACAGTTCATGGGGTCTCCCACAAGAGCATGTCACGAATCTGACAGCTGACAGAAAAACAAAGATCTATTTATGTGTTAACTCATATTTAGACTTTTGAATTACCCTTGTACTAACAGCTGAAATAGTCAGTTCATAGAATTTATTTTCTTTTCCTTTATTTAATGACGTGAATATTGTATATTTTCAATGCAAAATGGCTGATAATATATTGCTAAGGCTATGATTTGTTTTTTTTTGTAGGAGCATCATTGTAAAACAGTTTTAACTAAGTAAAACTGTTAATGGGCCTGTCTTTGTGGCAGGCCTTGGTATCAATGCAGCAGAGAGACGGAAATGAATTCTATTGCCACTCATGTAACATGTGAATATAAAATTTCTCAGAATAAGTCCTTTGAGTTTACAACATGTTACGTTACAATTTTACACGTTTTTGCTGTGCACTTGTACCGATTCTCACCAGACAATAAATTTCTCCTTATCTATGAAACTTTGTTTAATGTAGCAAATATGTACATCACATGCACAGGTTATATCTGTCACAGATTTTGCTTCCAATTAGCTGATTATGCTATGTGCACTTTAAGTTGATCTTAACTTTCTATTTCACATTGTTGACTGACTTCTAAAGTATTTGTAGTGTTTGCAGTTTATCCAAATAACAACGTGTCAATAACTTGGTTAAAAAGGCCTATAAAAAAACTCCACTATAACTACAACTTCTCAACAGTGTAGAGAAACAACTCTGTGTATAAAGTTACGTATTTTGTTTCAGCTTATGGGATATACATATTTTGAATATAGCCACACGCACAGTTCAGTGGACACTTGTATTCCTGAAGCGCTGCTTAAAAGATTTGTGACCACCACAACCTGGAGGAAAATGATGAAGTCAATCGTTCAGCCAATCACACGCCGATTAACAAACCTAGTCCAGCTGCGGCTCATGTAAGGAGAAGTGATTTGAGTGAGCTCTCCCCGGGTTCTCCAGCTGACTGGAAGCTGTTTCTGCTCAGAGGTTTCCAGGTGAGGTCCTGTCCTGTGTCGAAGGGGGGTTCTTGTTTATTTCTCAGTGAATGAGAAATTAATCAACACCGTCAGAGTTAGAGCCAGGGTGGATTTGACCGTTTGATTGGAAAATATTGGTATAGCCTGTTAAATTTAAGTGTAGCAACAAGGTTTACTATAATTTATTTTTTTTTCTAGGCAATTAGGTGAGATTCCTCTCATAGTTACCCTTGTGAACTTTTGGAACAGTTGAAAGTAAGAACTGTGGCCCAATTTTAGCCCAGGGCCTCTTGGCCTACTACTGCAAATTGTAGCTCTGGATTTCATTTCAATAATAATAATAATTATAGTTTCATGGCTTTAAAAAAAAAAAAAAAATGTTTATGCTATTTATGCATTTTTATATATTGTGATATTTTAAGCATACTAGGTGACTAAACACAAGGGTAGGTCGATTTTTGACTGTTCTCTTTTAAACGTCTCCTGTGAATTACCCTATTGATTCATACACCACTGATTCTTTATGTAAAACAATCATACAGTCATTCCCACTTGTCAGTTCACATACCATAAAGTGCTTGACCTTGTTGTTGTTTTGGAAAAGGAGGGTTTTATGAGAAACAAACATGGATAGGGCTTGGCGTAATGAGGTGTGGCATTGTGTCTGGAAACACGTTGTGTTGTGAGCTCATTTAGAGAGGTGATTGTGTATGTAAAAACAGGACCAGTTACAAATAAACATTACCAAGAACAAGGGCATTTTGCTCTCTGTCAATAGAGTGATTGTCTTACCCTTAGGTGTTGGTGTTTTTATTGTAAACGTGCATCTGTCGGTACGGCCGGACAGAGCCGGGCTAGCTGTTTCCCGTCTTTGTGCTAAGCTAACCAAGACATATATGAGCGGTATCAGTCTTATTTAGCGCATTTCCCAAACTGTTGTAGAGTTCTTTTCAAAAATCTGGCTCTAACATTACACCGGTTTGTATAAATATAATAAATATTTAAAATGCTGCGTTCATTTTTTTTACGGAAGAGTGAAGAATTTCCCAGAGCAATTTGTCTGAACAGACTGAAAAGGTTTGCAAACTACACATGATCAAATAACGTCTCAGCTGTCTCACCCAGGGCTCCTATTGCCTTTGAAAGATCTCACAAGTTGAGCATTTTTATAGTGATACAAATGGCACTGTCTCAGCACAAAGGACTGTATCTCACATTACTGTGTTTATAGTCCACATTCCCATAATAACTTGAGCAAGCTTGAAGCTTTGACATAATCCAATGTGTAAAGCTTCTCGGGTAACGGTTTGCAGAACCAACTATAAATTAAAAGATCAGTCTAGCTGTGTCCTGTGCTTAAGAGATGTAATGCCATTGGAGCAAATTGCTGTGGCATGTATATCCTTTCATCTGGATTGTGCTTTTTTTTTAAATGCATTTGTGTTGTACGTATTGTTGCTGAGGACCACAAGTAAGGACATCTAAAATACCAATTCCTTCTTCTGTGTTCAAGTACGTTTCAGTTCCTCCTGTATTTTGGTTTTCCAGAATGTCTCCTGGAGCCTGCAGATGAGCAGTTTAATGTCTAACATGAGGGGGGGGGTTATGGTGTAGTTGTTAAATGAGACAGCTGTCTAGTAGTTAGACTAATTTGTGGTGAATAAATTAAACAAGTAAATATAAGTAAATATATTGGTGACAGTTAACTTCAACCCTCCTACTTAGCATGTGTAAGGACTATAACTCCTTGTGGGTAATTGTGGGGTAATGGATGACAATATAATAAAACGTGGTTGTAATGATGTAAAATGTCTTCACAGGAGAAGTTGGAGTTGTTGGCAAAAAGAAAAGTGTTAACAGTTTATTAGAATCATGCTTTGAACTGATAACAAAGCTTTATTTAGCTTTAAGGGAAAAGGTTAAACTCAGGTGAACTATGTGACTTTTATACTGAGTGAGCACGTATGGAAACCTAGATGCTGTGTCATGGAGTGGGAGTCGTTTAGTTGAATAAACCCCTAGATTTTACCAGATCAGGTGGCTTTAAGCACCTGTATTTTGATCGCAATGTCCTGAAAAAGAGGCCTGTGGTCATGTTACGTGTCTTTTTAATGTTGTATACATAGCGAGCACCCTCCCATTGCACGTCCCTCCTACTCTATATCACTGACTTGAAAAAGTCTGGGACACTTGTTCACCTTCTCCTCATTGATGGATGTATTTGGATGTATTTAAGGTGACACCTCATACTGGTATACCTTTTTATTTTTTTATTTTTTATTTTTCTTTTTCTTTTTTTGGCCTGAACGACTTGAGACCTGAACTGTAAGGTAGGACGATTTGTCAAACCTTTAAAACATGACTTGTCAGATAGCATTCTTCTACCAAATTTTATTCTTTTTCATCTGAATACAGTAATTTGATCAAGTCATCTGAGATTAATCACTTCCACATTACATGCAAAATTAACAAAATTTGAAACCAATCAGGATCACAAATCATCGCTCCATTTCTAATGCTCTTAAAGGACCATGGTTTCTTTTTTTTATTTCAGTAGTTAAATTGGATTTCAGTTTGTGGACCGTTACACTTCCCACACCATGCTTGTGTGAAGAAGGTGGACGTGATCAGTAATCATATCCTTTTCCTCCTGAAGATGTATCACGCCTCCCTGCTGCTGTGCCTGAGTTTGGGAGCTTTGGTAAAATATGGTGAGTAGAATACATCAATTTCCACTTACAAGAAATATTTGTTAATGAGCTCTATCTACTTCTGCTTCCTGAGGTATCATAGCTATAATTTTTATCTATAACCATGTTTCCTGCAAGATGCAGTTTATTTAGGATTTATTTGAAGGTGCATGTTGTTTTAAAACAAACAAAAAAAAAAAAAAAAGCGCACAGACAAAGCTTTCCACTGCCTGACCCCTGCCAAAGTTTCCTGACCTTGGTATTTATTAGAGAGTGGTGCAGAAAGTACTCAGATCCATGACTAAAGTAGCATTGCAATAAAGTCAAAATACTTCAGAAGTATTAGGTACACAAAGTAAGAAAAGTAAAGTACTTCTCCTGCAGAAATATGGCAGACTGACACATATTATTTTTGTATTAAATGATTAGATTTTTTTTTTTTTTTTTACTCTTGTAGATGGAGTCAGTCAGTTCAGTGGTTCCCAACCTAGAGGTCAGGCCCCTCTAAAAGATCACAAAGTAAATCTGAGGGGTCATGACATGAATAATGAAGAAGGAAAAGAACAAAGATTTTCTTCATCAAAGAAAGCTTATTATGATATGTCAAATAGATAATTTTACTTCTTTGGACCTTAGACTGTTACGAAGCCATATAAAGAGTTCAGAGGGGGAAACCCCTGTTTGGTGGAAAATATTCCACCGGCCAGGCTGTATTTCCCTTTTTTCATTATGTAACGCCACTTTTTGTATCACTTGGCTCCTGCAATATTTATTGTATGTTGGCTATATTTCTGTTTCAGCTGCTGGAAGTGAATGGTGCTATACTGGCTGCGGTAAGTAAGGACATTTCTGACTCGCTCAATGATTTGGATCAAACCATCATTAGTTTCCACTGGTCCTCAGCATTAAGAGCTCCTCTATCTTTCATAGACCACTCCCCAACCCACTGGGAAGACCTCCCTGGTTCTTTCTGTGGAGGAAAAAGACAGTCTCCTATTAATATAGTCACCAGTCATGTTCAGACGGACCCTACCCTGCTTAACTTTACCCTCGTCAACTTCTCCTCTCAACATGTCATCAAGTCCATCACAAACAATGGACATACAGGTACAGAAACAGAGGCACCAATTGTCCTTTTGTCCTTGCCTTTGAATTGACTGTGTACTATATACAATATGGGTATTTGTGACAGAAGTCTAGAAAAGGCACAAAGCAATTCATTTGATTAATCAAACTTATGTATACTAACTGTACTGACTGTAACTGCATAAACATGCTTCTCCATCTTTCCAATGCGTAGTGAAATGCATTTTGAAGGAAAATGAAGTTGAAGTGAGCGGAGGTGGACTTAATGGAATTTATTCTACAATCCAGTTTCACTTTCACTGGGGTGATACAGAACATCATCCAGGCTCGGAGCACATGATTGATGAGCACAGATATCCAATGGAGGTACTCCAGTTTTTGGCTTTCACTATAGATGACATGCTTCTCCTCTTTTTTGCGATTTTTTTTTTTATTTTTAACTTGCTGCTTCTTAATCATTTATGTAATCTCTTGTAGATGCACATTGTCAGTCTGAAGAAAGGTCTTACTGTGGACCAGGCCACGGCAGATTCGGAGGGAATTGCTGTCCTTGGGTTTTTCATAAATGTATGTGTACACAATTATTATCCCAAGGAAAAGTCTTATAATGGCTATACTCTCAATAAACATTATGTATTGAAAACGTCAATTTTCGGCCGAATTTCAGCTTGGTCATGGGAAATAGGTTGTACCTAATGAAATTTATTTCGCACACTCACCCAGATTTTTACACCTTGATATCACAGGTCATGCACTGGCTCCCTGATAGCTGCATCTAAACATAAACAACCCACTAAAATTGTAACAATTGGACTCTCCACAGATAACAGAATTTACAAAAAACAAAACATATACAAGGTATAGAGTTCATTTGAACATTATCATGCTTGTATTACAAATGTAATTTATAATGGCTTCTACCTATAGGCAACAGAAGATGGCAATATGTCAGGACCATGGAACATGCTCACATCTTACCTGACAAACATCACAGGTAATTTGATTTTTGTTTCCTCTAAGATTTCACACCTGTTTTTCCAATACAGCAGGTTGTATGTCGTCTATAGAGGTACCAGAGACATGTCCAGTGCCAACATATTTGAATGAGAGAGTATGAGAATGAGAGAGTATTAATTTCTGTCACACCTGTGCTCAGATGGTATGCTTTTATTTTGATAGTCAAGTTATAATTTTTGAGTCAAAGAAAAAAATGGAACAGGTGAGATTGGTGTGAGGTAAAAAAAAAAAAAAAAAAAACAAAAAATACTTTGTAGCCACTTATGGTGATTCAGCTGGCTTGCATCTTTCCACAGACACTGAGGTTAACATGAACCACAACATCTCTATCGATGACCTAATTGGAAATGTTGACCTCACAAAGTTCTATCGGTACATGGGCTCCCTGACCACCCCCAAATGCAATGAAGCAGTCGCATGGACGGTCTTTCATGAGCCAATCAACATCAACAAAAATCTGGTGAGTTGGGCAACCTGGGAACCTTTCTTCTACAGGATAGGATGAGGAAAGGCCATGTTTAGCCAAAACATGCTCCTCAACAGAGAGGGGGAATGTAAGGGCCTTTCAAACATTTAAAGGGCTTGTTTGCAATTTTACAGCAGCCAAATCGCAAAAACAAAGAGGTATTGGGAAAAAAAAGGCAATAAAAGGCCAAGAAATATCAAAAGGGCAGCCTAAAATGGAAAAGCGGCTATAATCAATATTTTTACAAGTATGTATCAAATGTCTGTGAAAATGAGATGCCAGGTAGAAAGGTGGTGTTTGTATTGATGAACCTCAGAATTATCACCTAAATCAACAGCTTCCATTGGCTTGGCAGAGCTTGCTTTATATTGAATTGGAGTTAATTTTCAAATGTTTGGCCCACAATGTTAATCTTTTGGTTCATTTATATTGCTCTTGTAGTGTTTTTTTTTTTTCTGCGGAAACAGCAGGCAAGTGTTTTCAGCAAAAATGCTCTTTAAAAAAACCCACCGCACCTGCTCAGTAGACAAACACATGGGCACAAACAAATGGTTATAGCAGTTTTAACTCTAATATAATGATTAGACACCATACAAAGATTAGTGCTCTGTAAAATAACTGTACATTAGTGGTTCAAATCAGTGGAAAAAAATCTCTAATCTGTAGGCATTGAAGATTAGCACTGGAGATCATGTTGTATATTTGTTGTAAATATTAACTGTAGCTTAAGTTTAAGAAGTCCATTAAGTTGTGACTCCCGTATGAATCACCTATACTACTGAGCCGAATTAGTGGTTTAAGAAGGCAGTAAATTCTTTGGATTGACAATCAGTCTGTCAACAGTGGGTGTGGGAGTTTCCTACCAGTCTTGCTGCATTTCCCGTTAACCAGTTATGTGAGGAAATACTGTACAGAGAGCCTTTTATTTCCGTGTGTCCATTTACAACTGAATTAGAACAGAATTTGTTAATTATACTGTCAAGCTGAACCAGTGAAAATTGTGATGACCTATTGCAAGTGGAATCACATCACACAAGCAGCGACTGATGTAAGCAGGCAAGGATCGCCAGATCAGACAGGTGCCGCAACATACTGGTATATGCTGGTGTCTTGTTTGATTATCGTGTTTGATAATCAGGTTTGTTTTATTCTGACTGTAGCAACAAGAGAGAATGCCAGGCAAGCCACATGTAACTGTGTAAATTTAAAAAAAAAAAAAGTGAGTAATTTCTCTGTAGAAAGACATGTTATGCATGTATGTAATCTTTCATCTTATCTATGTGACAGCACTTGTCAGATAGTAAACTGCACGTCTCTCTGCATGTGGCCTGTTCTTGGCTGTGTCTTGTGACTCAGCAGGTGTATGACTCTTTGACCTCCCCTTTTAAGCATACCAATCTGTAAAATGCATAAAACAATCAGATCTGAAAGCGAGCTAAAACATTGTAATTGAGTAGATGTTGGCAACAATACAGCAGGTCAAGTGGTCAAAGAATGCATTTTGACACAATCTCAAATAATCAAATAAACCTGATCTGTATCCTTCATAAAAGTAGCATTTACTGCAGTACTGTCTTATTGAATTATAACACAAAAAAAATCCTTATTTATGGTTTTGGATGTGTGAGTATATTTTCTTGGAGTTGGTCAGTAACCAGCTGGTTTGAAATTACTGACATACTTCATTTTTTTTTTTTTTTTTTTTTTGATTGTGAAGACAGCATTTCTTTTTTTTTTTTTTTTTTTTTTTTTTGTGAGAATGCACTTTGAAAGTGAATTCCCAGAGTAAAACTCAGAATCTAAGAGACGCTGCTACTTAGTAACAACTTTAAAACATTTTTTGCCTAGTACCTTCACTGTGTTGGAGTAAATGTTTGTCTTGTTCTGTTCTCAGATTCAGCAGTTTCCCATTAGTACGGGACTCACCAATGTTTATCGGCCTGCACAGGCCCTCGGCAAGCGTCAAGTGTTTGCCTCCCCTGCAACTCCTCTCCCTCTCAGTGAGTTGGGAAAATCCCGCAAATATGACCCACAACATAGATTTATGAATCCGAGTTGACACTTTGAATATGACTGTTCTTCTATTCTTCAGGTCATCCATGGTGCTATGATGATCACTGCGGTATGTATTTGCAAACCTGTGCTGCTACTGTGCAAAACTGATGACTAAACAGTGCTGTCAGAACAAGATTTAGGCTCGTCTTAAACTTTGGTTTTCCTCACTCCCCTCAGAGTACGGCCCCTCTCAGTGGCACCTTCTGTCTCACTCCTACTGTGGTGGTGAACAGCAGTCACCCATAAACATTGAGACACGGAACACTGTGGTGGACGAACACCTTGATGCCCTCACCTATACAAAGTTTGACGACAATCATACCATCAAGTACATCACTAACACAGGCCATGCAGGTTTGACGGTTTTCTCTCCTCTTATGGACTGTTTTTTTATGGACATCGTTTTTTAAATTTTAAAAAGACCCAAAAGATGGACCAACTTTTTTAAGCTTGTTAAATCCGTGTATTCACAACCTACAATTTTTGATTTTTAAGAATGGATGCTACTGAGTCCAAAACAAAACTAAAGCTTAAGTTAACTGTAGTTTGTTAGTTTTTTGATACGAGATGATTATTTTGTCAAATGACAATGACACCTAAAAATGAGAAATTGTTGCTGACATGGATAAAAGACGACGACTCCCATATTTGTTTTTTTTTTTTTTTACTATTTTTGAAATGTAAGCCAGCCAAACTTTTCCTTTTTTATTGTCTCTCAACCCCCAGTGAAGTGTGTACTGAAGGAG
Organism: Xiphias gladius; assembly: GCF_016859285.1. NCBI lineage: Eukaryota > Metazoa > Chordata > Actinopteri > Istiophoriformes > Xiphiidae > Xiphias > Xiphias gladius. Next base: position 12,901,349 of record NC_053408.1, on the reverse strand, counting down.
AACATGGTGGAGGTGTCAGGGGGAGGTTTGGGATACGTCTACTCCACCCTTCAGTTCCACTTCCATTGGGGCTCCACATCAAATGACTCTCCGGGCTCAGAGCACACAGTGGATTCAAAAAGATACCCAATGGAGGTAGTTACAAGCCCTGAACAACTGTGTTGTTGCTTTACAGGCATTGCTGTGTAATAGATTTTGCTTTTGTCATTGCATACTGTGTATCCTTAATTGTGTCTTTGCCCAGTTACATATAGTGAACAAGAGGAAGGATTTGACTTTGGATGAGGCAATACAGACTCCTAACGGCCTGGCAGTTCTGGGATTCTTTATTGAGGTAATGTTCAGCCAGCATGCATACTAAAATACCCCTGATTTTTGAGTGCTGTTGGACCGTTGCTGCTCACAGCTGGAAGGACGGGCGGGGGAAAAAAAGGTGGATGGTGGTGAAACACCACCAAGGAAAATTCAGAAAAACAAATAACTATTACATTTTTTTGGGAAAACATGTTGCTATTTCTAAGTTTAATTGGTAGTGGCAGTTTGGAGTTAAAAAACTAAAGGTGCATGAATTGTATCATTTCCTGTTAGCATAAAACAATTATGTATGTAGATTTCTTGTATACTAATAACAAAAAAAGTTTAAGATTCACACACCACTTATACAATTAGTGTGTGGTATAACTTTAATAGCCTACTTCCGATGTAACAATTTGGTCTAGCTTTCCACCTGTTGTATTTACAGTACATGCCTAGTAATTAGCTGAAGACTACACTTCTGTTTCCAGTTAAGAAAGCAATGGGCCAAACAAAGCATGTGAATATGTTGCAAATGACAGTCTCGGTATACTTATTGCCATAGTCTGGACATGCTGTTTAAATGTTTCCCATCAACACCAAACACAGTTGACATTTGGCAAACAGGCATACTGTATGAAAATCTTGAAGTAGCACAGTTATACAACATGAAAGGGGTGGGGGGGCACCCAGCTAGCTCATGGTGACAGCTTGAAATATCACTCAACATCACCTACAGTGACATACCAACATTTCATCTAATAAGAGACAAGAATGGTAAGATCCCGATCTACTCTCATTCATCACTAAACGTCATACGTGTATACCTGCAGAGTTATCAGGTTAATGTCTAGACACTAAATATCACCCCTACACATGCAATTCTTTTTAGCTCCGATTTTACAGAATGATTAATGCCTGAATGACAAAACAGGGGTTTTTTTTTTTTTTGTTTTTTGTTTTTTTTTTCTGTTGTAAATTGTTTTTTCTTTTCTCTCCAGTCTAAATTTGATCAAACAAGTGAGTCTATTGTTTAAGACTTTTCTCAATATCAATTTTCTAGGCTGCAGATACTACCAAAAGCAGCAGCAGCAGTTCCGAACATCATGATGTAAGTTGTGTATCTTGCTTAGGCCAGAGCCTATATGTTGATAACTGAGACAACTATAGTCAAATGTTCTTAATTGTTCACCCTGTTTGTTTCTGTAGACAAATCCCACATCAAGTCCGACATCTGATAAGGGAGCCTGGAAAAAACTGACCCACTACCTCTCAGCTATTCCAAACATCAGTGAGTGCCCACTTGCTGTAATGCGGATAACCTTTCAAAAATACTGACTGTGCGGATCTAAATGTGCTGCTACATTTTTGCGTTTCTGCCTCAATATAGGCTCAGAAGTTGAAGTCACAGAAGAGATCTCGATTGATGACTTGCTCGGCAGTGTGAACCGGGCTAAATACTACCGCTACAATGGCTCCTTAACCACCCCTTCGTGCAATGAAGCTGTGGTTTGGACAATTTTCAAAGAGTCTATCAAATTGGACCGAAATCTGGTAGGTGCTGAAGACACCTCAAACACACTGATCCAGAATTTAAAAAAAAAAAAAAAAAAAAAAAAGCACAATTAGCATTGCTCTATGCAAAACTATTCAAATAGAGTTAACTCCGGTGGTTGAAATTAAAAGATTTGATGTATGATTTAAATGCAGTTTTTAATGCATAATTACTTGAACGGGATTATGAACAGTATTAACAGTTGAGGATAGGTGGCATATGGGATTTAAACACAGGTAATTGTAAAGGCGATGCCTGATCCTGCCGTAAGGTAATGATATGTCCTTACCAGGGACAATCAAAGCAAATGACGTGACCTTATTTTTAGATTATACTAAAGGGGAATGTCGTCCGGCTGGTTCCGACTTTAATTCAGCTAGGCGGAACTGCCACTAATGAGAACGGTTAATCTCTCCACATGCTGCAAGTATTTACTGCACCTTGTTTTTTTTTTTTTTAAAGATTAAAAAAAAAAAAGTCACACCCTTCATTGGGTGGCGTGTATCATATGGCTATTTAATGTGTCTATGATATATGAGAAAAATATATAAAAAAATGTGTTAATGTTTTTAGGGGTTGCCTCATGTTATGAACATAATGTTTGAATAAATAAGCGACCAGATGTAGATCGAGTCAAGAGAGTGGCTGTAAATCTCAGTCTGTCCTAAATGACAGCTACCGTTTGCTTCAACCCCACCAGATGCTGCTATTCCCGAGACAGGCAGGATATCGCAACGTGTTTCGGCCTACGCAGTCTCTTCATAGCAGGACAGTCTACACCACCAGATCAGCAGCCAGTGCCCCTGGACCCATCATACCGTTTTTGCTCCTGGCATGTCTCGGTGTCTTTTTCATTTAATTTGCACCTGTGAAAGGGTTAACTAACTGGAACCGCTGTGAAGAATAATCACAAATTGCACTAATTAGCAGTTTTGCACTCTTCAGATTATTTCTATATTTCTTAGCAAAAGGGAGAGTGGTGTTTCAGTGGTCACTTTGAAATTTTTAGTATGTGGTTATATAATCTCACAACCAAGATAATGGTAACTTTTGGCTGACCAGTGAAGTTTTTAGATTTTTAAAAAAAAAAACCTTAACATGGTTTATTCAACTCCAGGGTGTCATCAGACTCTCTAAACAACTTCAACTATAGTAGTAAAAAATACTAAAAATTGCAAGATGACCACACACAAATCAACTCTCTAGATTTGTTGGAAAGTGGAGCCGGTGTTCAATCTAATCATATATGCATTTGCTATTTCAAAACTTGTACAGTGTATATATTAAACAAAATGAACAATTATATTTCAGGTAATTCAAGACTGTCCACTATGCTAACCACTAATTACAGTTGTTGACCACATGAGGCAAAAAAAAAAAATATTTTAGTGAGTGTTGTGCATTTTATCAGCGGGAAAATCTATCACTGTAACCAGTGAAAATTAAATAAACAATTGTATTGGTGTCACTTACTGTTGGTTTTTAGAAGCTTTATATTTACCATATTTCAATAGGTCTAAATCAGTCCACTATATTAACCAACAACACAACTCAAACAGGTCATCTTTATGGCCACTTTTTATTGGCATGGTGATAGTTTTAGGCACTTCTCTTTTCAACATCATTTCATGTGTTAGAAGAGGTTGAAGGCCCACAAATCTACCAGTAAACCAGATGTTTAATTTATGTGAGCCTGCATTTCCTTCGAGGAAAACATTTTGAATAACGTGTATAATGCAAATGGAATTTGATCAATTTGTGTTATCTTAATCACCAATGTTTTGCATTGTTATGTGACTCACTGGATAAAAACATGACCGATGTCCCAAAAGTGAATGAAGCATCTACAGGCAAATGTAGTGCTGCATGTTTTTAAAAAAAAAAAAAAAATCCTGCAATTGCAGGAGATTTCTTTAAATTTAACACACAAATACAGTAAACCTGTGCTAAATTAGTTGTACGCTAGTTGAATTCAGTTTGATTTAACTGATACGACTGTACCCGGTTATATAAACAAGAGTACAAAATACTTCCCCGAGCACGTAACATGTCCTGCAAATCTGCTTGATCTAACCATCTGATGTGCTCTTTTAGGAACAAGAAAGAAACTCTGCCACATGAGAGTAATCTATTGAATTTGATGTCTAATACTCATTCTGTCTAAAAGGAAATGCATTCACTGCTAAGCCTAAAACTGAGACAATATTACTTTAAATAAAGGCAAGTCTTTCTTCCAGATAGGAACAAACAGTGGTATCCTAAAGTGTAATCTGAAACCAGGAGAAGAGCAATGCTGCTACATCATGTTTTGTCTATCAGGACACACCCAAATCTGTATTAGAAAAATCTTTTACACTTTACAGTAAAACGGCACCTCGAGGAAGACAGTAGAGGTTATCCTCCCTGTGGCTCGAGAACACAATTCAGTGCGATCTGATAAAACACCACCATATCTGTAAGACACGACCATACCTTGTATGAGTCAAAATACACAGGAGTCATTAATCCTGACTACCAAAGCTATATAAAAGGTCATTGAAACGCCCCCATCACTACTCATTGAATACAGTCCTATTAACAAATACTTGAATCTCAGGAGGCCGCACCATGAGCAAACACACTAAATCTGCACAGGACAGAATATAAACCCTTGTAAATCAGCTGGTACAAATTTAATGACAAGCCAACCTCGCCCTGACTCACTCGCATTACCAAAGTTTATAAAGGTAAAGTATAGTTGAGTTTGAATGCACTTGTTGTAAGTTGCTTCACACAAAAGCGTCTACGAAATTAAATCAACTAAAGTGGGTCAAAGTAGGAATGAGCTAATAATGAAATTAACTAATTTTAAATGAATTAAGAAAACCCAACCAGTACACTTGGCAGAGACACCTTATTCTTAAATGCATTTGGTCTGGCATCCATTTATTATCGCCGGACCGAGTGAGCTACCTCACCCCAAGCACTTTTATTCAACTTTTTTCTCAAGTTGAGCAAGCAGCTCAAACTGCCAGAACACCATTTCTATTTCGAAATGCATTGTCGAAATTTAGTAAAATAGTCTGTGAAGCAGAAGAGCGAAACCATTGACTTGGCAAAGCTCCTGTTTCCCTGCTCATACCATAGGTGTACAACTCTACAGAACTGCCTGGAGGAATCTGTAGGTGTTGCGCTTTCATAAGCTTCAGAAACACAGCCACACAAGCAAACGCCCTCATTTCTGACCTGTCCTTGTCGCTCAGGTTTTACCAAATTCTGACTCAACTTGCGTGAGAATGGGGATAAAATTTGGGGGTGGAAACCAGAAAGCCTTGGGTTATTTGAGCATTAAAACATAGCAGCCTCGTCTGGCAGATTATAGCATCTTCTGCTATAAATTGGATAATAAGTATTTGTAAATTGTAGGCCTGTAACCTGACATTGTCCCCTTTATACCCGCTAACTATTGAACTATTGGCTACGTCACTGGTTCTCAAACACTTTCTGCCATGACCCCCTTCAGGGGCCAAACAAAGTTTACACAGTACTAACTCAGGGCAGGTTTTGGATATGTAGGGTGTTCACACAGGAAAAGTGGCAAAATAAAGTATACTCCAAAAACAAAAAAAAAAAAAAAGTCAGTAAGCTCACTAAAAAACATTTGAGTGTGCCGTTTGTGTACACTACTGTCCCACGAGGTAATGCACAAATGAAATGGAGGAGCAGCTGGAAAAAAAATGAAAAGCATTTGTGGATGGTGGTGTAACAGCCCCAGGGACACCTCAGAAAACAAAAACATTTTTCTGGTTGTTTGGGATCTTTAACTGACAGTTGCAACCCAAAGTCACAGTTTGACTGATGTGCATTGGTACATATCTTGTATCCTCTCCTGTTATTATAAAAAGATAAGGTACGGACTATTCTACAATTACTATAATATAGAAAATATAGATTATTACAGATCAGAAATAGTAAGATTCACGGACCACAGCTGACTGCTGTATTGTTGTTGTCTGAGCTAATCTTTTATAGCCCATATTTATTGCTGCTGCCGCCATGGACAAAACTCCAATCGAAGCTATTCTGCTGGGGCATAGCGTGTGTGGTATTATCTGGCCGATCGCGACACTTGAATCTTTACTTGGACTTAGATCCACGGTCCAGCTCTTTGAACTAAAGGTTCATCTGTGTTTTTTTAAGTGGACCCACTACCAGCAGCCTAACCTCCAGTAAAATATGATAACACTGATGATACTTTTTTTTTTTTTTTTTTTTTTTTTTCAAACCCTTGACAAACAGCAAAAAAGAAAAACGCGCCCTGTTTTCAGAACAGCTATAAACTTTTAGGGCTTCGGTGCCTGAGGAAAAGCTATCGAAAGAAACGGGTTTTTTTTTTTTTTTTTTTTCAAAGCAGAGCTGTCCCCGTGTGCCTTTACGGCAGATAACATCTCTGGGTGGGACTGCGAAAACCTGCTTAAATCTTAATGTACCTGAAGACCGTGTACAACCAGTGAAACTGGTTTTGGAAAAAAAAAAAAAATCGTAATAATTGAAAGTGACCTGGCCTGCCATCCTCATGACATCAAGGATTTCCCATCTGACTCGGATCTGTCTCTGTCTCCGTCTCTGTCTGCCGATCTATTCGTCCATTTGTCTGTATTTATGCAAATCGTGTAATCACCCCGAATGATCATGTCACGTGCTTCGTGCAGTATCTCCATCCCGACCTCCTTCCCTTCCAGTGTTTTTCATTTCATCGTTGAAGCTGACGATCTCGCGTGCCCACGGACCCACGGTTCAGCTGAGAAGTGCAACGTAACGTCCAGGTCCGAAAGTTTACTTGTTGCTTTTGCGTGGTAAAAAAAAAAACAAAAACGCTCATTTTGGAGTTTCGAGAGACACACCACAGGCACCCCACGCGGAAAACGTGCGGGCGTTGGGTTGACATGGCCCCGTGTGACTCTGTAGGCAGGTGATGTGGTCGCACGACAACATTCAGCGTTAACCCGTGAGCCACCAAAGCTAGGATTACCAACTGGACCCAGGTTTACCACATCATTCGGTCTCGCTAATCTGGACAATATCAGCCGTGTTAGGGAATTCGCAGCGGGTACATCAACCAAGGTGGACGCTGCATCATAAGCCACTGCGTGGCCCTCGCTCACAGGGGAGCCCTATGATAGAAATCTGGTTCTAACAGCCCAGCAGCCAATTTTTTTTTTTGACAGGGGGGGGGGGGGCGTGGAAGGTATGAGGATGTGCACAATGGAGAAAATGTAGCGACTGAAAACTTATGAACACAGCCGGAGCAAGCGGGCCACGTGTCACAGTGTGTGCCAGTGCGGTAGTCCCTCACCGTGTGGTTTGAGCGTAGGCCGGCGGCTGGAGAGCGCACAGGACACCTGGTCAGATAAAAAGAAGAAAGAAAAAAAAAGAAAAACCGTTTAACCGAAAAATATTACATAACATTTTAATGACATTAAATTGCAAAACTGGTTTCCGTCATCTATGCTTCCCGGTTATAGCGAACACGTCTCACTGAGACAAATCAGAAATAAATCGTCCCAGGAACTATGAAGACAAAGGAATTGTTCTCAGAAGTGCTCTCTTCTATCCCATGTCCACAGAGCAGGGGCTTTTTTGTTGTTGTTTTTTTTGGCACAGGGGAGAACAGACAGTGTTTTCCACAAGAAGAGCATCAGGCCTCTCAGCGCACGGCCGAACGCTTCTTACTTACGTTCAAAGTGACAAAGTAATGATGACTCTTGTCCATCAGGAGCGAAGGAGGAAGTGTGGTGTGACATTATTTGAAAACAGGAAACCGCTGTTGGTTTGCCATTTCCTAACAACATCCAACGTCGCCCCCCCCCCCCCCACAACAATGTGCCCATTGCTGTAACATTAACAGAGTTCTAATTTTCTAATTTTGACCCACATGAGGTTTTTCACAACGAACCATGATCTTTCTCCAAACCTAACCCGGTCGTTTTTGTGCCCAAAGCCAACCGCACCTTGACCACAGCTGTGTAAGAAAAAACTATTTTATCTTTGTTATGGCGACGTCTTCGTGACAAACGGCCACCGGAGAACGCCTGAGAGCATTTTTACAATTTGGAGGATTTATTTATTTATTGAAATGTGGCCCAGGAACTCAAAAGCTTTATTTTCCATGTGAACCTGGTTTCTCAGGCAATAAAGTTTTGGAGCTTCCTCCTCCTGCTGCAATAAAGCAGCAATAGCATACCGTGTTCTGATACAGAAGAAACAGGCTGCATCATTTTTTATTTATTCATTTGTATTTATTTCGCAGTTCGAAGAGACTTTGCTGAGAACGGAGTGTCTTCTCCAGCCCCAACTGAAACAACTGAAACACATCTCCTGCAGACTCCCCCCCCCCAGAAAACCAATTGCGGGGAGGAGCGATCTCAGACGAGGTGCAGCGCTGGTGGGCTGAGGGAATAAAAAGAATAAGGGTGAGGCTCCGCAGCTGTTAGAAGACAGAGAGGAGGTACAGGTGTGTCAAGGGTAAGACGCGACTGCTGCTCAGGTCAACTGGTTTCAGCTGCCGCAGAAAGATCTGCTCTCCTTGTCTGGAACGGACTTTTTTTTGTTGTTTTGTTTTTGCTGAACTGTTTTTTTTTTCATTCGAGTGAGTCATTTTAAAATGTTGGCCTTGGTTTGTGATTATTTTAATAATTAAAAAAAAAAAAAGCCAGAAATATTTTAAAAAGTAGCTTTTTGTGTTTGTTTTGTTTTTCCCCAATTGGACACCATTTGATCTAACTGATGACCATCAATTGTCTTTTTTCGCCTGTTATTTTAGATGGAGCGCCTCGTAGTCGCTGCGCTTGCCCTCTGCGCCCTCGCACCGAGCGCCCGTTGTGCAACAGGCTCCGTCGGTAGGTATTTGACCCGCTTTTTCCATCTCGGATTCATAACTGACTCATTGGATAAACGCTGCGTCTCTACGGAGGCCGTTTGTCATGAACGAGCGGTGAGCGATAACTACATATTCTTTTCCTCCCCAAGCCTGGTGTTATCACCTGCCGAGCTGCAGTGAGTAAATCTCCCCTCCTATCTCTAAACGGCCACAGTATCATCCTAACATCTCAGCCGCTGCTCCCCTTTCCGCTACTCCAAGTCTGGTCTCTCTTTCTTTTACAGATGACACCACCTGGCCAGTCATCGCGCCCCAGTATTGCAACGGCACCCGACAGTCGCCCATCGACATCGTCTCAGCATCCGCCAAACCCGATGCCAATCTGACTGCGTTCACCTTTCATAACTTCAGCAGAACCTCCGCGCTGCAAAAGATCGAGAACACTGGCAAGACAGGTGAGGGGTGGGCGTGGGAGCCCTCTCAGGCGGTGCCAGATTTCTTTTTGGTTGTCTTTGGTTTATGCAACGTGGAAGCATTTTCGAAAATTGTGCTTTGTTTTGTTTTTTTTTTTTTTTTTTTAACAAAAATACTCATGCTGGAATGAAATAGTCATCAGCACCGGTCACAGCACCTGGCTGATTAAACAGATTCCTCCTGTTTCTCGTCAGTTTCGGTTTTACTCGTCCATCCCGTGTGTTCTTGTTCCTCTTCATTTTTAACCTCCCCCAGTCAAGGTTAAATTGGAAAGCGGGGTCAGGGTTTCAGGAGGAGATCTGTCCGAGGACTATGAAAGCCTGCAGTTCCACTTGCACTGGGGCAACGGCTCCTCCGTCCCCGGCTCTGAGCACACTGTGAATGGCAAGCGCTACCCCATGGAGGTATGTATGCAGTTTATTTGATTTGATTTGATTTTTTTATATTAAGATATAAATTGGAGTTACAGCAATAAATCCATATTTTAAAATCACATTCCGTCTTTACTTCACTCCCGCAGTTGCACATTGTGAATCTCAAGTCATCCCACAAAGGAAACATAACTCAGGCTTTGGCAGACCCCACGGGACTTGCTGCCCTCGGTTTCTTCATTGAGGTGAGGAGAGATGCATTCAAGTTTTTGCAAATATGCTTCAAGGTTATGTCTCCAACCTCATTCAGCTGAGTATCAGACCCTTCTTTAGCTCAGTGTGTGTTTCAAATGGTCAAATGTCACTTATTTATTTATTTATTTATTTTATAAAGGAAATGTCAGGTAATGCAACGGGCCAACCCGCAAGCTGGCGCACGCTGACTTCCTATCTGGCCAACATCACAAACAGCAGTACGGAGACGTTTCACTTTTGTTTTCTTGCGGAAAAATTCGTCCCACTGTTCTGTAACACAGTTGCGTGTCAGCTGCAGTCCCCTTTCAGAGGTCGTGTTTCTGTCCTCAGGCGATTCTGTCTCAGTGGCACCTGGGATTTCGCTGGATGATCTCCTGGACGGGGTGGATCGCACCAAGTACTACCGCTACCTCGGCTCCCTGACCACCCCCACTTGCAATGAGGCGGTGGTCTGGACTGTGTTCAAGGAGTCGATCAAAGTCAGCAAAGATCTGGTGAGTGTTCTACTCGTGCGCCTTTCGCGCCGAGGCCGGCTCAAACGTTTCGCCAGTGCTTCGCGCAGCTAAGTGGCTCCCTATCTCGTTCCCAGATTGACCTCTTCAGCACAACGGTGCGCGTCTCCAACGGCTCATCACCTTACACGATCAATGTCTACAGAAACCTCCAGCCGGCGCAGCCGGTCACAACGCAACCCGCCAGCAGCAGCACTTCCTCCACAACCTGCTACTCCTTGGGGCTGATGGCCCTGAGCCTCGCTCTGGGGAGGAGTTAGTGCCAAGAAAGTGAGGGGGGGGGGGTCAATTCTTTGTGAATTCTCAACAGCGTGTTGTGTTAGTGTTGAACCTGTCCCCCTCCCCCAATGATTTTTCTGACTGTAGTCTTGTCCGCATTGTTAATGCATAACTTCTGCTCCGAACTGCTTGTCAGTCGTGACCTTAATTCAATATGTAGGATGCACATGTGATCAGTCGATTCACATCCAAGCAAAACTGAGCCTTAATGCGCGAACTTGTTTACTAATGTAGCTCGATATATTAACAATGTTATCGGGAAATAGCTCAAACAACATTAAATATAACCATGGCTGCCTCTGCGCTAAAGTAACTGTCCATCATATAGCTTTAAATGGTAATGACAAGCTGCTACCTATTCATAATGGGTTTTTTTTGTTTTGTTTTGTTTTTCTTATTTAATATCTGTATGCATGCTTGCACGTCTCGCATACACAATTTGTGTTGAACACAGAAATGCACAAGAATTTATAATTTTGGTATGAAGGGTCAAGAATTCAGGCACAGCTCACGTCTGCTGCCCAAGCCACATTCAGGTGCCTGAGGAAGGGATGTACTTGCACTGAGTTTACTGAGTAACTGTAGTAATGGTCATTGAGAGAGGGTAAAATTCATTCATGTAATCTGGGTGTGACAGTATTTTGTTACATTTTAAATCTTCCTTACACGTGTAATTGTCTCGAGTGTCACATCAGTCTCTGCCAAAAGTTGTTCCACAATATGGAACTTTTTAATTTCATTTTTGTTTTTGTAGGCTTTTTTGAATCACCTTTTATATTTTGCAACCTGATTTGCCACTATCTTGTCCTCATTGGTGCAGATGAAATGTAGTCAAATTGCCACGATTAACACTCAGAATGAAACCTTTGCTTCCTTTTTCAGTTGGTGTAATGAAGGACTGAGGTGTCAGTACAATGAACACCATAATTTTTCACCATTATTTTTTTACACTACATTTGATACCTTTTTAACCCTGTGTTGAACTATTGCAAATGCAACAGAACTGTGACCTCTTGTTAAATGTTTCAAAATTAAAATGATCTGGTGCCAGTCAATTTTCAGAAATCTTAGTTTTACTTTTTGAGATGTTTTTGAAACTTTTGTAATTTAAAAAAAAAAAAAAGGCATTGTGTAATGGTATGAAATATAATTCCCTATTATTGCAAAGAGACAGAACTTGAGCCAGACAATAGAGACATGGCTTTTGAGAGTTTAGCATTACTTCACAGAATATTATATTACATAAAAGCCTGCTATCCTTGTCAAAGTTCCCCCTTTTGATTCCAAGTCACTTTGCTCTAATGCCTCTGAGAATGCGGTTGTTTTATATTATGCTTAACATTAACAAAGGGCCTGTGCCATTTATAGCTTATCTAAACATTTCCCACTTACGGACCTGAATAAATAATCCTCTGCAAATATAAACTTCCTTAAATAACTTTAATATGCTTTGAACAAAAGGCTCAGTGGTTCACTAGACAGATTAATGAAATATTCCAAGTTAAAAAGAAAAGATGCAGGTCTTGTCAGTGTAAGGTGAGAATCAATGTAACTAAAACAAGAATCAATAATTTTTATTTAAACAAAAACATCCAGGTTTTTCAGAAGAGTTCCCACCTGTGCGTCACTTTCAGATTTAGAGTTACCAGAGCTGCTTACTGTAAAATCTGAGTCAATAATTCTCATATAGAGCCATCTGAGCGAAGTAAGAAGAAAAATGTGAAACTAGACTGAAGAAGAATAGGCAGTATTCCATCAGGCTAAACGGGCTTCCTCCCCTTTAGCAATAAAGGGGGGTAATAAATTGCGTAATAGTCTGTAAGTATTTTATGGCCCAGATGGGAGAGCGTTCTAATAAAGATATAAATCAGTGCTCATAAGGGACTGTCACTGGTGAATATGTCATAAGTGAGTGATGAATGTGTACCATGAGATAAGAGCATAGCAAGAATACAGCTTCAGGCTGAGGGTGGTGAGATCAAGAGATAATACTGTCATTTTTAAAAAAAAGTTTTCCAGTCGTCATTTTACTGAAATTTTAATGATGAAAATTGTGTTCCATTTGTTTATTTCTTCCATACGGACCAGCAGCCACATTATAACATACTGTTCATAGAGTACCATGCTTTTATAGTAACTACATCTCGCCTAACCCGAGAATCACATTACATTTCATTACATTACATCTGCAGGGCTTAGCAACTCAGTGAAAGATATCAGCATTATTATCCCAACTGAAAAAAAAGGATTCATTTCAATAGTAAAATAAAAAAAAAAAAAACATTGCATGATGGTAATTAACAAGAGCAAAAATATGAAAAAACAAAGCTTGAATGTGTGTAATGCTGTAAATTTCCTTAATTATCAACAGAAAGGTGATTTTTTTTTTTCCCCCCTCGCTTGTTCTCATGTACCATGTTTGTAATTATCCTTGTTTCCAGTGAAAATTATTTACATTGTATCACGTCTGTAAAATCCGGTATCAAACTCAAAAATATAAAAATGGGGCAAAAACAAACCATAGGTCCATCTCAGCTTTCCACAATATACTGTCTGCAAGTTTAATTTACAAGAGAATGTTTCTTTTATGGAGTGTATATATGTGTGTGTACATGTGCACAAATCTACTCCTAATTCTAAAGAAAAAGCCTCTGATAAAGAAATTGACTATTTTACTAAAGCATGTTTGTGTCGCCTGTTTACCGACCAAACATGAGGTTATTGTATAGGACCTCATTATGAGGGAGTAGCCTGCATGCTGGATTTCAGTATTGAATTTCTATGCATTGTCCTATAGAGGCTCCATGTAATCCAATACTCAATCTAGAAAAACGAAGAGGTGACATTCTAAAGCAGGATGGCGGGAGGACGAAAAATAGTAAAGTATTCACAGTTGCATAGGCCCCATGTTAAAGTATAAGACAGGTAGTTAACATAGGCTTTTTATGATGCTAGTATGTAATTTGAAACCAGCCTGTGGGTCGTAATGCACCATGAGTATATGATGATGTAAAGAGTCCCTATTACCCTCCAGCGGAATGAGGAGAGGAACAAAAAACTCTCTCTCAACACGCATCAAACAAATTCCAAACTAAGGTTCCTACTTTCTAAACTCAGTAATTACCAATAAAGCAGAGATCAGGAGGATCCAACTGCTTCTTAGAAATGAAGATGATCCCCTTAAGTCACATCTGCAGTCCTTTGGGATTTGAGGATTGTTTGGAGTGGATGTGGAAGGTGGAGCGGGACATCTGAGCCAGTCTACAGCAATCGATTTAGGAGTGACAACATCTTGGTTCAGTCCTCCGTTCTTTAATACCCAGTAGAAGTTGTCTTTGAAGAAGTAGGCATCTCCTAAAGAGCAGCAGCAGCAGCAGTGTAACTCTCATTCCTTTATTTAATTTTTTTTATCACACAATGAGTAAGACATTTAGTAAATTATAAACTAGAATAGAGATGTTACACAAAAGCAGTGGTAGAAAGTAACTCACTTAAATATTTCCATTTACTGCTACTTTATACTCCAGCTCCACTACATTTCAGGGGGAAATTTTGTACTTTGTACTTTACTACATTTATCTTTAAGCAATAGTTACTACTCACTTTGCAAGTTATTTTTAATTCAAAACATCTTAACAGTTTATAAAAACTGGATGGATTGCCATTATTTTTTGTACAGACATTCATGGTGTCCAGAGGATTCATCCTAATGACTTTGCACCACCATGAGGTTCATAATTATCTTTCATGTCCCCCTCAGAATAACTATGGTGCTCCCTTTTCTTTTCATCTAGTGCCATCAACAGGTCAAAATTCAAATTTTCGGCAAATGGTAGGCACGTTCGACCATCAACACGCTAGCACTGTCATCGTGAGCCTTGTTGACATGCTGACGTTGGTGTTTAGCTCAAAGCAGAGCTGCTAGCATGGCTGTAGCCTCCTAGTCTTGTTATAGACTAAGAGCTGTTATTTTTGCATCTCTGGGTGAGGTGCTAACCCGGTCCTTCCAATGCACACTACCCCACGGATATGCAGTTGGCGGCAACGCACAAAGAAATGGGGGCGCAGGGATGACACAGTGTGTTGGGGTGAGAAACAGTGAATGTAAACAGAGCTTTTGTTCGTTCACAAGAAAACTCAACTCAAGTATTTTAAATTGTGAATTCTTTACACCCATGAATGCTTGCTAGCTGCCTTTGTTGGCACATTGCTACATTTGTTGGTGTGTTAACACCACCAATTGTCAATCAGCGGAACAGTGTGAAACTAACCGCAGGATGAGTCACCCAGCCTGTGTATTTTTCGCTACTTCTCGCTACTAGAGGTCAAAAACTCTACAGGGATCCTTTAATTTAAGGATGTGAATAATTCTGGTCTGGTTTTTATAATTGTTTGTTTATCTGTTACTCAAGTCAGACAGTTGATTTATGGTGTTTACTTCTTCTTATCTTGACTTTGATTAGATCTCTTTCATTGCTTTGACAACAATTCATACCTTCCAGCAGCTTGTGCATAGCTGTTGAAAAATGTCTTCAACCTGGAATAACCTTCTCTATGGTTTCGTTTATTTGTTTAGCACCGGTTTCAGAAATTCATCACGTGTTCAAATTTCTAAACACAGTGTTACCTTCTCCCCAGCTGATGATGTCATCCATGTTGGAGGGCACTCCTGCCCAGAGGCTGTTGTCCCGTGGGTAGCCTGGCTCCGGGTTCCTGGTCACCTGTTTATCTTTACGGCTCTCGTCAAACCTCCAAAACTCCCCTCCGCTGAATAGGTAGGTCTTGCCGTTATGAGCCCAGGTAAAGGCTGCATCCACCTTGTCCACCAATGCCCCCCTCTTTGTCCTCATGCCCCATTCAGAGAGGGGCCGAGGGTAACCGCTCATGGCTACCGTGTCTTTGAAGACCCAGTACTGAGATCCTGGACAGATGGAGGAAAGTGTGAGAGAGAACATTTCAGAATTTGCTTATGCAAATTAGAGTCAAACCAGAGTTTGTAATTTTTGCAGATGTATGTATCAGAGGCAAAAGGACACATATGGACACATCTAAACCATCTAACACATTGCACATTGTAACAAATAACGCCATCAACAATTAGGAAACTAAACCAAAACAGGTATAAAAACCTAAAAAAGGAAATGTAAAGAGTAGAGACGACGATGTTGATTTGCCAGACAGCCCTCAGACTTCCCACCACTTTGATTGAAAAATTCAACCATCTAATACTATTGGATGGATTTCCATAAGATTTGGTACAAGCATTCATATCCGCTCATGATGAATTGTAAAATAACTGACTTTTCATCATCGAGTCTAAAAATTCCAACTTGTCCAACACTTCGGTTTATGATCAAATAACAGTGGCAAAAATACTGACTTTCCCACCAGTCTCAGCTGTACTTTGTGTTCATTACTAATAAGCAAATACTACTATGCTAACATGCTAAAAGAGGATGGTAAACCTGATAAACATTATACCTCCTAAACATCAGCATGTTAGCATTTAGCTCAAAGCTGCGCATAAGTGCAGCCTCACAAAACTGCTGGTATAACTGTAGACACCTGCGGTACACTGTATGATAATAACAATAACAATAATACATAATAATAATACAGTGTTTAATATTCAAAGGTTTATTTGTTGTTGATTGTTTTTCTTTTTTAGTCTTTACACACACATTCGATTTGGATTGACTGTTTTTTGGTAAGGATTTTTCTTCTTTCTTGATTTATTTTGTGAGTATTTGGACCAGTGTATTATTTCTATGTTGTTGTATGACACAATCAAATCAGATCAGTTAAACCTACTTAAGATTTAACAGCATAGCAGATGTTGTTTGTGCTAGTGTCCTTAGAAGCAGCGGAAGGAAATAAGAGAAGCAGTAGAAGACTTAAGTGTGTGTTTTAAACTACAGTATAAATGCAGAGGTTTTTTTTAAATAAGACCAGGCTCGGGTAGCTACTGCATTTTCCCAAAGTTAAAACTATACATCCTTATTTATAACTATTTCTTCTGCTTTTAAGATTAATGCTGATGCTATTATTAGTTTAATGAAGCTCTTGTTACTGCTCAAAACCACCACCTTCAAAATAACATCAATCGAAGACACGAGAAGCAACAACAATGTTCAAATCTTGTACTCTGACTCAAAATAGCCAAATTTGATTCACCAAAAAGACACTAAACCATAAGATTTGATTTTTTACCAATGAAGAAGATGATATTGCTGTCGCTTCTCCTCTCATACACAGCGTCAATCTTATTTGTTCCTGGTGGAAGGCCAATCCAGAAGTTTTTAATCTGAGCTGGATTGAGGGACAGTAAAGACCCATCTTGCTGAGTTCTCCAGAACTGTGCACCTGTCCGAGAAAGGAGAGTGAACACGTATATTCAGACACAGTATAAATGATAAATGGGATCACCAAGTCTATCTATAAAACTAAAATACCCGCCAACATCTTTTTGTTACATGAACAACGTAGGCAATTAACATCATTTTGGAGATTTTGAAGAACATCTTTATTTTGTGAAATTTCACTTTTTTGTGTGAATGGGTTCCACTTACCTTTAAAAAAGAAGACCTCACCCCTGATATTTGCCACTGCGTCAAAGCCTCCCTGGCAGCGTTCGTGGAACGAGGGGTCAGAACTGGATGGGAAAAGTTATGTTAAAGCAAATTTTTGGATATTCAACACAAATTTTATTTTCTAGAATGTAGTTTGCTAAAAAATTCACTAGAGGGTGCAACAAGACCAAACGCTATCGAAGTAAGGGTCGATAGGAAGGTTTTTATCTGCATAACTGGTCTTAAATTACTCATCATCGTAAATTTGCCCATGAGTAAACTGAGTGCATGGATAGGATAGGATTCATAGTTTGAAAAACCAACTGAAATCTGCTTATTGTATGAATGGATGCAGAGAAGCATTGATTGGATTTGGCTCTACTCACAGCTGTGTTGCTCTCGGAGAAGAAGGAGTGGGCAGGCGTGGGAGGTTAGGATCAACACCAGTGTCAGTGCCATCCTTCACACCTATGAAAGAATGGTGATAGGACACAATGCTGAAGAAAATGTTGGCATGCAAACACGCCAAACGAAGACGGACAACATGGTAGGTATCATGCCTGCTAAACATTAGCATTATAGCACTGTCACTGTGAGCTGACCTTTAGCATTTAGCTCAAATTACTGCTTTGCCAACATATACAGCCTTATAGAGCTGCTAGCACTGCTGTAGTGTTTTTTTCCCCACCTTTTATGACCGACAAAGTGTACTTTTACCTCCTACCTCTTTTCATCTATTCCCTGTGGATTAAATTCCATGTCGTTCCTTTGAACAGCCAAATTAAAACCATAAAATAAAGCAGTGGGAGGACTGCAGCATCTGGTACAGCCGTCAAAAGGAGTTTATGTTTACCCCACTGTTTCCTCAGATGATTTCTTATCAGACAAAGACACAACATATCGATACATTCTGTAGTGGGTACGTAATAAACGTAACAGACATTAGCTTGAGATTTACTCTCATTCAGAACACAGGCAGTTCGACCTGGTCACTGACCGTAAAGCTGCTGGATAGCCAGCCTGTCGTCCAGGTCCAGCTTGAAGTTGTGAATGTCTTTCACAGGACCCTGGTAGTATGGCCTCATGATGGACGGATCAGTGGAGGAATGGGACAGGCCCAGCGCGTGGCCAAATTCATGCACTGCAACTGTGAACAAGTCTGTGCTGCTGCTGTCACCTGAGGAAGTGTGAGGCAAAAGTGTTTCTGGATCACACAAACAACCATAAATTGGTAGTTTTATGTCACTGAATGTGCAGATGTCTTTTCCTCTTTTTGTTTTTTTCACCAAGAACTCTGTTTACTTCATTGATAACCATAGATCACTCTCGCATTACATTCTACATTTCTAAGGTAGGACAGGTCCTCGAGCCATCATTCATCCATCACGATTTCAATCGGTAAATACCTCCGTAGCTCCAGATCTCATGATCATCAAAGTGTGTGTCACCCGCCACTTCATCCCTGCCAGGGAAGAAGGCATGGGCCAGGGTGCCACCCTTCCCGTCAAAAGGGTACCCGTCGTCATGCAGCAGACGGGAAAAAGACACTCTGATGTCCCCTCCAGCTTTAGCCCCACTGCCGTCACTCGGCAAGTGACGGAAACGCAAGGGGGCCGCGTCACTCCAGGCTTTGAAGGCGTGAGTCAGGATTGTCTCCACATTATCTTTAGGCAGGCCGGGTGAGAGGGAGGGCGACGGGTAGCTGTGGATACTACAGACAAGAATAGAGTTGGTATTATAACAAAGTTGTAGACACTGTGTATTCTCTATGAGATTTTAGTTTTTGAGATTTAATTCTTTTTTCTGCTTAACCCAAAGTTAAAGCATAATATGGTGATATTATGTTTTTCTCATATTGTCAACAAATCCCATCAAAAGACCAAAACCATCAATAAAAACCATCCTGCTAACATGTATTGCCTGTGCACCCAAATCCAGATACATCTTATTCCTCTGTGCCACAGAGCTCCATTGTTGTTGAAAAACTCTTAAAACACATCCTTGAGCTAAAGTGTTACACTGGGTGACTGGTTCCTTCAGCATACACGAACATAGGAGCTGTAGTTTACTCTGAATCAATCCTGTACACAGCTTCCTGTTGCTGTGAATTCTCCCTAGAGCACCAAATGCGTATCAACCCGCAGCTGAAAGCACTCACCAAAAGTCCACAATTTACCTCTGTTTGAGTAATGTTTGCTAAAAACTACAGTGCCCAGCTGTTTTGGGAAATTAATGAGCCTTTGCTGAAAAAGAAACACTATCTTTGTGACCCAAAATTTTACATTACGTCTCAGTGAGAGCAAATTGGCTTGGGACTGAGTGCAACAGATAAGGTAGGGAAGTCCGAGAGATGTGAGAGATGGATCGCATTTGGCACTTTTTGACCACAAATCTTTTAAATCATTTTTTTAATGTGCCATTTTATATTGTCTTTTTATACTGCTTTCTGTTTCTTCTCTTAATGACTTTTATGCCTTATGTAAAGCACTTTGACTTGATAGTTGTTATAAAAATAAACTTGCCTTGCCTTATCCTCTCTCTCTATAGATGGAGAGATGCTAATTTCACCGTTAACAAAGAAAATAGATATATGAAATGTACAGTCAACATACAGCTCGAACACATTCACAGCCACAGTGGTGGAAGCGGTAGATCCGAACAGTGTGTATGCGCTTCTATAAATATTTGTTAAGAAAGACTGTTGGACCAACGTTTTTGATCTGATCTTCAAAGTGTTTGCAGACACAGAAAAAAAGCCATAACGCAATACATAAGGATAAGCATACCAAATAGTAAACTTCCCCAAAAACTTAATTACACCTTTAAAGTTTTCTTTAATCCAGTAGTTGGCTTTAAAACTAAACATACTTTTGATATAATTAAGATCTTGTTTGGGATCAAAAATGATGGCTGTGATCTTCATGTCAGAGAAGCCTGAAACATTTGTGGATGACATACAAAGCACTGAGATTCACACGGGGAAGTAAAGCCACGGTGCTACATCAGTGAGACCCACCTCCACGTGAGGTCTGTTTTATGCCACTTAAGGCCTGACAGCGCGTATCTTTTCCTCCTCCTCCTCCTTTTCAGCATGTCCTCACTACCAACAATATCAGGGAGAGAGCAGCGCGGTGTAGACATGAGTTTGAGGGTTTCGCCGTCTGGAAGGGAAGTTGATCACATACAGGATGTCGAAACAAAAGAGCAGATTACAGGAAGAACTTTGCAAAATGTAACACTGTATACGCTTAATATATTGTCTTGAAAGAAGTTAAGAAGTTGTTACCAAGCACCCCAGTTTCCTGGACCCCTCCAAATCTCTGCATGACACGAATAGCTCTCTCCATACCCTCCTTGGTCTGCAGTCTGCTTGTGCGCGGGTCAGGAGGAGGAAGGTAGCCATACCTGCTCAACCAATCCTGGACAGAAAACGAAGAAGAAAGAAAAACTTTTCAGTTAATGCACCATTAACAAGCTCCAAACCAAAGTGGACCAAAAATATTACTGAAATCAATCTCTTGGATGAGTCAACTCAACGATTAAGGGCAAATGCTGATGTCATGGAGGATATTCAACACAAATACTGCTCCACTTATGACTCTAGATCATCAGTTTACTGTCAGACCCTTTTTCTCATTAATATTAAATGATCCTGTCCTTGTTGAGTGAGGTTCTTGATGAAATAAAGGCTGTGCACCATTGGCAATTTGCATGATGCAAGAAGCTGAATAGAGAATAGATGAAAGTCGAAGCAAGATGATGAATCTGGTTTGCATTCTTCCTGTTAAGCATGCATCTCTGTTGAAACAAGGAACAACAGTTGAAGTGATTTTGAAACTCGCCCATCCTCCTGCACGCCGTCTGTTGTTAAACATGAAAGGAAGGGTTGTTTTGCTACACCATCGGCAGTTGTCATAGCAAAAGATGTCAAAAAGTCCCTAAATCAAAATGTGCTCACTCTTTTACTCACTTTCTTTACCTTCAACAAGAGTGAAAAGATGTATTTTTTTAAATACTGTTTTTCCCCGATTACATTTTGTTCTCTTATTCAGTGCACTCACATTTTCGAGGATCTTGAGCAGTCACATACAGGATCCAGACTACACTTGATGACTTTCACAGTGAAGTGAAAAAAAACAAACCTGTCTTTTTAGAGAAGTATGAAGGTGAACTGAATGTTGGAGGCACACAGACTCCCAGAGTTTGTCCCTTCTTCGGATTTAAAATTGATTATCACTCCATACTTGCAACTGCAATCAGCTGAAGACAGTTTATTGTAATATCTTGAATATAGTGTTAATACTTTGTAAACTGCAAACACTAATACTAGCTGTTAGGTTTGTGTGGTTTTTTTTTTCTCAAAACCATTTTTTTCCTAAAAAGAAAAAAACCCGAACCTAAATCCGCAAACAAAACCTGGATATGATGTCTTTTCTTATGTTTTTTTTTTGTTCATCCCTCTATCATTCATGTGTCATCTATGGCATAAACATTCAAGAATGCAAAGCTATTTTTCCCCAAACTTTATTGGATATAAACATATGTGTGATTAAATTGACATGACTATTCGTAAATAGTTCATTAGCTTCATTAGTTCACAATTTTAAAAGAAAATCCTAATCAACAAAGTGATACATATTCCTGATTAGCCAATCATCACTTCCGAGACAAGTGTATGTCTTTGTATAATTTTTTGTACAAGAACATTTTAAAAATGAATGTGGTGAAAATTAAATATTACACTCAATTACAACATGCGCCTATAGAATCAATACAAAATCAAAGGGGGAGCTACAGATCAGCCAGACAAGTATTTCAAACTTTTTATGAAAGTATTTGTTGGTGATTAACATTTATTTTGAACTCACCATTGCTCTACTGTACTGGCCGTCCCCTGCTGATGTGCTTTCCGTTAAGGTCAAAACCATCCACAGCAGAAGACCCAGCTCCATTGTAGCCACTGTAGAAGAAGCAAAACCAAACAAACGAAAAAAAAAACCTTCCGTTATTATTATCACTTGGAGAAACCGGAGACATTTTCCCGTTTGTAATGGCAGCAGCTTCGTCCAAAAGCAAGGAGACGCGAAACAAAGCTCACCCTTGTTTCTCCTCCGATGCTTCCGTTTGCTCTCTACTGGGACTAGGCAGGGCTGATCGATCTGCCTCTGGCCCCCCTCCCTCCCCGTTTCTAGTGTCTTTCGCTTTGCTTCTGCTTCCCCGAGCTCCCTGCCTAATGGAGGCATCAGACGGATCTCGAAAAAATAAAAAATAAAATAAAATAAAAAAGCCACGGTGCGTTGGCGCGTGTTGCTGCAGGTGCACAAGGTGAGAAGATTTAAGAGGCTACTTTCTCCTGTTACTCAACCAATGTTTGCAGGTCTAGTAGACCCACAACCCTACTGGGTTTTTAAAATAAAACAGCCATAACTTTATCAAAAAAATACTTAACAGATGTTGACTTTATCCCAATTACAAGCAATATAGAAATTTACCTCTGCTAGATCACACTTATCAAAAAAAGTGCTATTCGTTTTTTGTGGTAAAATTAAATTTTTGTAAAAAAAAAAAATCAATTATAATGAAGACGTGTGGAATATATCTTGAACAAATGGAAAGGAAACAAGGTTTTCATTGATACTGATGTTTATTGCTTTGAACTTTATTAGTGGATCCGGGGAGGATGTGGGGGTTGGTGAGAGGCTTAAGCTTGGGACAATAATGGTGCAGAGGGTCGTGTTCAATCTCTGAAACATGCTGCAAATCTAAAGTCCCACACTCTTATTACCCTCGGTTCCAGTGAACCCTATGAATCTTACCAAAGATGGTTTTTGTTTGTAGTAGGACCATGGACTGTATTTGCAGCCCCTTTATTTTTTTGAGGCGTGGACACCAAACACCTTTTGGACACATTTCCATGGCAGACTGACTTCCCCATGTCCCCTGCCACCCATAAAAGCCGTAAAGAAGAATTTCACACATACTGTATTAGGTACAATCCAAACCTGTCACTGCCCTGCTCGTGACTCTGGTTTCTTCCTCATGTCTCCTCAGTTTCCCCCACTTGCTTGTGTTTTCTGTTTTTTTTCCCCCCCGGTTCGTCCTGTGTGTGTATGTGTGTCTGTGTTTGGGGCGAAGCGCTCCTCCGTCTCCCTCTCTCCCTCTCTTTCAGCCACCTGCCTTCAATCAGCCTGCATACCTGCCTCTCTTCTACTCATCAAGTCTGCTGCATATAATCCCCGGCCACGCTTCGCCCGAGCGTTGTTCTCGCCAGTCCGGTAGACTCTCAAGCCACTTAGTACTGTTTGAGAAAGCAACAGAATACAGAGTAACCTGTTGAGTGCCACGCTCCAATTCCTCCGCCGGCGTCTTCCGTTCCTGCTGTGCCACTAACCCTCTGCCTTTCGCCATCACATCCACATCCACTCAAGACTGCAGCCTCCTCCGCTTCATCTCCCCACATCCACCTCCATCAACTAACCAGCCATCACCATGCCATCTCCAGAACCAGCCAGCCCCTTGACCCTGCGAACCCAAGGACTCGGCACGCTACCTCCTCTGGCAACCCCTGAATCCAGCCAGTTCACGCGCTCTCTCCACGGTCGTCACTGTCTCTGCCCTTCCCAGCCCTCCTCCCTGCCCTTCTCCTGATCACAGCTACTTCCCCTCACCTCCCGGGCCCAAAGCCCCACTCCTCTTTCCATCTCTGTATAAACTTCCTGGTTCTTTGTGACTCTGTGTTGCTGCATTTTGCATTCGGGTTCCTTAGTCTCTCGTGACACAAACTATGTATGGGTGTCATTTCCATTTGGGCTCCTCATATCTGTTCACCTACCACAACTATATCACATGGCCACCTGCTGGTTAATCACCTGTACCACTAAACGTTGGTTTCTCCTGTTGTTGATGGTTAACTTTGGTCAATTTCACAAGAGGCCTCTGAAATGAAGGTGCCATTGATGATGACCATGAAAAAGGACATTTTTAAAGTTGCAGTTTCATTATAAATGAGCTAAAATCAAGACGTCCTTTAAATTCAAATCTAAAAGTCCAGTTTACAATCTTATTTTCAAGTTTATGTTATGTTATGTCAATTGTCAATTTCATATTCATTTACAATTCATTATAGCACTTTTGTCCCATGAAGTACACTGAAAAGGATTTGTCAGTGCTGTCTTTATTTCAAATTTAATTGTGGCAGGTGAAATTTTCAAACATGAAAATATGGTTCTTAAATTTAAATGTTGATTTTGTCTTACAGCACACACAAATTGAAAGTGAAATTTAATCTAATTTCATTTTAATATTGGCACTCCTGAGCCTCCATATAAATCATTATGAGAAAAAAAACCTTTTTCAATATAAGTGTAAAATTATTAAAATTAAGTTTTAAAGGTAGTTCTCCCTTTGACCATGAACTACTTTGCTAGTGTTATTCAACACAAAGTACTTATAATACAATAGAGGGAGACTGATGACGTTGCATTAAGCTGGAGTGCATTGGCATCTCATGTAGCATCTTAGAGCCCCATTATGTTCATAGGTCTGCGTGTTCATTTTCTCT
The DNA here is from genome assembly GCF_016859285.1 of Xiphias gladius. Classification (NCBI taxonomy): domain Eukaryota; kingdom Metazoa; phylum Chordata; class Actinopteri; order Istiophoriformes; family Xiphiidae; genus Xiphias; species Xiphias gladius. The sequence continues at coordinate 12,876,620 of NC_053408.1, read as the reverse complement.
GTGAAGCATCCCTGGTGTTATCGTTCCCTTTCCCTCCCTCTCCCTCTTGCTCGTCTCTCGTCTTTAATTTCTTTGCATCCTCCAGGGCCCAAGTGAGTCATGCCATTAGCTAAAAATGCTGCCCTGCTAATGGTTGTCCAGTTTCCACCATGTCCACTTCATGTCGCTGCACCAGCGGAAAACATGGAAGTCTTTCAGCTGCTCAGCATTTAGCAGTCGCGATTATGATGGATGCCTCATTCGTGCTGTTCCCTTTTCAGGGCATGTGGATATTTTTTAAGTGTTGGATAATCTTGCTGCTCTGCAATGACATTCAAATACAGCTGGGGCTCTGAACCTAAGTTTGAACTCTGACTTGACTAATCCCCGAGATGGGAAACACTAAATAAACCCACTCTGTGAAATGGACCCCCAGTGTTTGCAGGTTATGTCAGATTCGCAGTATTTGGATGGCTTTAACACTTTGGCACGCAGGTAGGCAGGCCTACATCATATTAACCATTTTTATTTGTTATTATTCACCTTTATAAATAACAAATAGAATATCTTAAACCTGCAGTAACTGACTTTTTGGCCACTTCGGGGCAGCAGAAACAAGCTATAAATATAACACTTACATTTAAGTTGATATGGTGAACATGTTAGCAAACAACTAGCAAACAATTATATTAGATTATACAGAGTAACATTTGCATTCAATTGGACTCTTGTTTGATGAATGCAAGTCCAATAATCCCTCTCTTTTTAACTCTGCTTTGCTCTCTACCAACTCCCGAAGGAAATATCTGGCTCTTTAGCTGCTAAAGGCTCCACTATGCTCAACATGGGCTTTCGTGCTGATCAGGTAGAGCACAAACCGAAACTAAACAACACGGATGAGAGCTGTGAGAGTGAACCATAAAAGTAAAGTTGTGCGTAAGAAAACCAAAACAGTTAGCTAAAACACACTAAAATGCTCGGTAGAGCTGAGAGGAACTACAGAGTTGCATACAAGTAGTCATGTGATCCATTGTTAATGTAAAAACACTGACTGAAGCTGCTTTAACTAAACCAGATTTTTTTCATCTCATCACATTCCGTATTTTGATTTATGTTAATTTATTTACTGTAAGAACCCTTTATTCATTTATGTTGATTCATGGGCTTACTTAAAAATTCAATTAAAAAAATTACATTCTATTTGGGTGATGGTGATGACAATGTTTTTTTAAACATCACGTTTGTCAAACAACCATCATCTCTATGTATATTAGTCAAAATGCCGTGTTGAATTATTAACCTTGTTTTTTCTTGAATCACATGGACGGCGAGTAAAATGTAATCATAAATAAAGACCTTTGAATTTATATTCATTACACAGTTTTATTCTCATTAAAGGGATCCAAGGCCTTCACAAAAGGGTTGACTCTTGGTAGCTATACAGTACTAACACAACACACAACAACAACAGAAACAACACAGAAGACTTATTAGAACGAGTGAAAAGACAAATAAATAAGAGTGGAAAGACATTTCATATGAGACCAAACTGAGATGCATCTACAAAACCAAGAGTCAGAGGAAAGTGAGCAGAGGTTAAAACCCTGCAAAGTACAGTAACAGTTTTTGTACAATGCTTTATTCATTTCTGCAAGTAGCTGATTGTCTATAGTGGCTTATTTTGGTCATGCACAGTTGATAAAGTCATTGCTCTTGTATCGACAGTGTTGCAATAATTTCACAGTAGTTTTTTTTTTCGTTTTTTTTTTCATTTTGAACCCCTCCTCTGCTCTCCAGCTTTGATTGTCTGTCTCTTGAGTCCTTTTGTTTGGTGTGCTATGATGTTTGATTGTCACTGGCTGATGGATATGTTTCATTAGTTATTTACAAAAACACTGCTAATACTCTTTTGCTTGATATTGAGCACTCAGCCAAAAATGTCTGTAACTGAATTGCTTTTGTCTTTTGAAACATCGGATAAAAAAGCGTCATCCTAATATTTATTAAATAGAAAAAAAATGAAATTGCTTTACTGTGTTTTTTTGGCAAAAATCTGTAGTACCTGTACATAATCTGTAATATTTTTATGTTTAGCTTAGTATCTGATAATATCTGATACCAATAGTGATATGGTGCACCCCTATTAATTTATTATGATAAATGAAACTTGTGCTTTGAGGATGATTTGAGTCCACGACGTGCTACATTCTTCCCTCCAATAACATCTGACAATATTCCACAGTTATCTTCATCATACACAGATGTCTGTACAAAAATATGCAGTTTCAGTCTCAGTGTAATTTTGCTGGCAGGATAGGCAGGATTTACACTTTTTTATGGTAAGTTTTTAAGTTTTAGTAAAAGTGATTGCCATAAGCAAGTCTAAAATCTTCACAGTAGCCTCACACAGCTTATGCTTAAGGAAACCAGCTAGCTATCACAATATCATTGAGCTGCTCAAGTAACAAGAAACTGTGGTTACACCTCACAATACAGACATCTGCTGGCATTTACTTAGTACCACATACAGTACTTTCTGTATGGCAGAATAATAACTAAAAGCTTGCCATTTGCCACTTTTGATATTTGAAAATTTCAAGGCTACAGTTCAAGAAGTAGTTTTTTAAAATTTACTTTTTAAAAATAAACTTTGGAGACATTTAAGTTTATCTTCGGTTTACTGGCTGAGAGCTCGTCGGATCAAATTTCTGAACCATGTATAATTCAAACCTCAAAGCAGTCTTCTGCCGCCTATGGATAAAATTTGTTCAAACATGTGTATCAAAATAGTTTAAGTTTAAAAGGCCACTTGCTGGCTTTTCTTAGCTTCTATCCACATCTCACGGTGTATTTAGAGGTTGAGGCAGGTATCCACTCTTTTTCCCTGTTTTTTGTTGGGGTTTTTTTTTTTTGAGAAAGCCAAAATGTTTGACACAATAAAAAAAAACATGGTAAAACATTTTGAGGGTCCGATGCTTATTCTCAAATAGCACTAAGTGATCCTGATCCTAATCCTGACTCTATTTTAATTCTAAACACAGCCTCACACTGATCCTATTTCTACTCGTAACCTCAGCCCTATGATTAACACAATATTCAAAAAAAAAGTGCAAATACTAAGCAAATACCAGTATGACCAGAGTACTGTCAAGTGCAACCAAAGCTGCTCTTGACTGAATTTGTAAACATTTAGTGCATTTCGGGGTCTGCAACTCATTGAGGCCCCTCTTTAGCTCAGACCTGTGCTCCCTTAAAACCTGTGTGTCCCCCGTATTGTTTTCTTGACACTTTTTTTTTCACATGCCATTTTTTCCTTCTTCTTTTGTTATGCCTGTTGGAAGTGACTGTCTGTTGCTCACTGTAATCTGGCCCAGTACTGACCAAGGTTCTGACTCATGCTCTGCTGCTCAGTTCCTGGGACCTGGACCGGCACTGAAACGCCAGGCGATATGAGCCCTGAATGAGAGAGTGAGAAGAAAAACGAGTCAGTTAGTCGGTTGGTGGTTGAATTTACAGTTTCATCTTCCCTGCATCTCAGCAGGAAGCCAGAAATAACATACAGACATAAATGAAGTGTCTCTGCCCTGTTAAATAAACCCACATCTACCTCAGAAACACTCACCGGTGTTGGAGTTGGCCGAGGGTGGAGTCTGCAGATGAGGGGAAGAGTACGCCGATGAGTCAAAGCTGCGCGGGGCAGAGGGGGATGGAGGTAACATGCAGGAGTAGGAGGAGGCCGACTGGGGAGGAATAGACTGAGAGTTGACACAGGAGTGGAGGAGTGACGGAGAGGAAAGATTTGCGTCAGATTTATATTGGAACAATGAAAAATGAAATTTGTGTATAGCCAGTGCTGTATACTACACATCGTGCTGTAAATACAGTTTGAGGTAATGACAGCATGGTTTCAATTTGACCACATGGAGGTGCTAGAGTAGTGGTGCATGGTAGGAGCAGCAGCAACTGACAGTCATTGTATTACATGTGCAAAATTATTTCACTTATTTTCTGATCTTTACGTTAAACTTGTTCTGGCTTTTCATCCTCCTTTGATACCGTGTCATTTTAAATTGTTGCTTTTTTAAAAATTATTATTACAAAACGCCCATTCATTAAATAATATTTTCTGCATGAGTCACAGTGTGCAGACTTTTCAGTTTGTCTTATGTATCCATTTTAAAGTTCTAGCACCTGCCCATTCATGTAAAATGAGAAACAATAAATGTATGTCTTGTCGTGCTGATGTTAATTTGGTATGATCGAAGCAGTGTGGATGATAAACACAGCTTGTTTGTCCCACACTGAGGAACCCTTAGACATAATATCTGTCAGCCTTGAGACTCAGGCTTTTATGCATTTAAATTGATTAGGCAGCTTTCTAACTACTGCCTCTGTCAAAAGTGCCTCCGGGTTGTGCAGAATTCAGGTTCCCAATTACTTTTTAAACTGATTGCATTCATCTAAGGATCATCCTTAAACAACGGCTGTTCCTACCAAGACTGTTTTTTTTTACCCCACAGATTCTAAATGTTGAGAAATCTGCTCGATAAACTCTGGCGTATAAAGATAGAGTGGCTCTTCCATTTTCTGATATTGTTGGGTTCTCTGCCTAAAACCATTCAAACAGTCTTAAAGAACCATAGAGATGACACTCGCATCTTCATCGTAATGAGCTGTTTCATTTCTGTTACCAAGAGGAGGCCTTCTGGTTGGCAATATTATGGAGTAATGGGTGATTAAGCCTTATTACAGTCAAGATTTTAGAGTTTTTTTTTTAATGGACTTCATGTCACCTCAAGCAAATCAATATCTCACTTAAAATCACTGTATAATTCATCGGACTGCAGTGAAAAACACCAGTCACATCATCATCCATCATTGTTGGATTTGTCCGACCAGCAGTCTGAAATTCAAAGATATTTCATTTACTGTCATATATGACAAGGAAAAGCAGCAAATCCTCACATTTAAGAAGCTGGAACCATCAAATGTTTTGCATTTTTGCATGAGAAATGACTGAAACAATTAAATGATTATCAATATAGTTGCTGATAAACTTTTTTTAAATTTTTAATTTTTAATTGTTGCAACTCTAATTATGTATATATATCCAGATTTGCTTCTTTCCGCCTCTTTTCAGCTTTGTGTGTTACATTTAGGTTACCATGTTTTATCATTATAATTATTATTATTGCTAATTTTAGTTATTGTGAATATATGATAATTGTTAGTGATTTAATTTTGACACCAGCAATAACAACAGTTAGGATAAGAAGAAGAATAAATTATGTATTATTGTTATGTGTTGTTATTATTAATATTAAAAGTTTCAGTCATGATAGTAGTATTAAAATCATGACAGTAGTATTTATTTATTTACGTATTCATTCTCATTATTGTATGTTTTAGACCCTTGACGTAAAGAAGCTAATAAACTGGTTTGGCTCTGTGATAATATCCTGTGTTGGTAAAGTTTGGAAGGTGCTGATGAATGATGAATGATGAAAGTCTAACCTGGACTCCAGATGAGAAAACTGACAGGGAGCTGTAGCTGGGCAGGGACGACTCAGCCTGACTCAACATGGACCCTAGAGAGAGACACACAGAGCGCGCGCACACACACACACGCACGCATGACGCACGCACGCACGCACACACACACACACACACACACACACACACACACACACACACACACACACACACACACACACATTTACACATATGTGGTGGGAACATCTTGCAGTGGAAATGCTGTAATATAGATGTGCTCTAATGGAGAAACTCTAAGGCTTTGCCTGCCGGCAAATGTCAAGCAGGGGAACTCTGAGGTTTGTAATTATAAACTAGTAATATATTTCTGTCACCAAATATATAAATCATCTTTTAGCAATACTGATGTGCTGTAAGGACAAGCTAATGAACACATACGGTATATCATAATTAGAGAGAGTAATGACGACGGTTGTCTTGCAGTGCCGTGACCAGGTGTTTACCTGAACTGCTGCCGTGCTGCTGATGATAGACGGATGTGTTGAAGGAAGTGGTCAGAGGGGCTTGGCTCTGTGAACAGGAAGTCACACCCCCTGACCTCCTTTGGTTGCGCAGCTTCTCCTCCCTCCTCCACTTGGCTCTTCGATTTGAGAACCAAACCTGCCAATTAAAGAGTTCTGTCAGGCCTGTTTATTGTGCAGAAATATATTAGACCATGTATTTTTTAAAATCAGATTATTGCCTGTTGTTACGGGTTGAGTGACAGGGTTATAAAAATTAAAATGTAATTGGAGGGTTGACTGAAATGTTCCCTACCTGTATCCTGGCCTCTGGCAAATCGATCTTGTTTGCCAACCGCTCCCTCGCAAAAACATCAGGGTAATGTGTCCTTTCAAACTCTGTGGAAGATATTAACTAATGTCAAATACACAGTGTGAGTCCTAATGGAGGATGACAGGGCTACAGGAGAGCAGCTCGCCTGATAGCCAATCCTGCGTGGGGTTAATATATTTTGGATTCATCTGTGCATCTGTCTATTTATGTGAAAAGAAAATTCAAGGTTTGCTTACATTCAAATGAAAATGAATTCTAATGACCTATCGATTAACTGCAATCTCCTTATTTGGACAGATATTACCCTGCTTATCAGGTAATTACTGCTTAATATCAGCATGGCTAATTATCTTTCCATGAAATACACAAATCCAGGAAGCCGAGATGTATCTTTACAAGCATATTTGAAATATTTATCTGTTGCACTTTGTATAAATTATTTATCATTATGGAACATGCAGAAAGTTCAAATGAAAGGATTCAAGTTGAGAAGCTGCCTAAGCACTTTATTTCAAAGTAGGCTGACTAAAACTTAAATGAAGAAAAATCCTTTTACATCTTCATTTTGTCATCATTTATCTTTTTCAATTCTGAATATCTAAAATGAGAATTGTGTCGTATTTACGAGTTTTATTAAAATCATCAGTAGTATCTGGTACACTGACTTACTGATAGTAAGTCTTGATATAAGTATTGTGAGGTGTAACCACAGTTTCTTGATATAAGAGACTTTCTGTATCAGAGTATCATTTCTCATTGTGGCAGTTAATTTATAGGTGGCATTTTTGTTGTTGACGAAAGGAGAGTGTGCCTCTCCCTCTAACTGGCAGTCTGAGTCATCCTGATGAACTCTGAGGTTTCAAATCCGGTAATAGAGACGTCTTTCATAGATTGAACTGTCTGCACCTATGATGCTTAATATTTGTTTAGCATGTCAATAATGTGAGAAACCTCAAACAACAAATCACTTGAGGATTTGTTTAAAACAGATTTGGTTACATGAAGAATGGCAGGAAGATGTGTAATTACGTTTTATATGTGTATATTGCTGAGAATATAATATTAACAGATAACCACTGCTGTAAATGAGTAGAGACTAAAGTTCAAACTGATAACACGTGGTTAATAAATCCATATTGCACAAAGATAACAACGATGACCTGATGAATTAAGTCTGTCTCACAAATTGCTATAATTGGCCTGGTTATAATTGGCGTCTGTGTCAACACATGATTGTTATTGTGCCTTGGCCGTGCACTGAGGTCAGTGTACCTCATTAATGTCATTTACACAGAGTGACCACAGTGATACATTTCCACTTGGCTGCACAGTGGACATTGCGTCCTTATTTAGCTCAAGGGTCTGCTGCAGCCATATCCAGTCAAGGGTGGCTTTCTGATCCCTCTCAGTGGATATCAGGCTTCGAAGGCCAGATCTCACTGCATAATACCGTAATGGATGCATTATCAAAACTCTGCTGTGCATGCTGCCAGAGGCTTTTTGGAGCATATCAGGAATATTTGGAGTGAAGATTCTAGATAATTTGCATTTGGAAGTGATCATGGTTGGTAATGCCTTTTGTCCTTAGCAGGGATTGATAAAAATCCTGTCCTGCTAAACCTTAAATCAGTAGTCAGGCACCATACCTGAAAAAGAGCTGGATTTTTTCGTGTATTGCTTTTGGTTTCTTAAAGACTATAATCCAATAACAAAGGTGTTGGCAGGAGAAAAGAGCAGCAGGACAAACTGCGTCATGACACTACGGAAGCCGGTGATTGGCTGGAAAGCAAGGAGAGCGCTGTGCGTGCTTGCATGGCCTGACCTTTCTCCAGAGCCTCGATCTGCTCCTGTGTGAAGCTGGTCCTGTTCCTCTGCAGCTTCCTCTTGAGCTGCAGCCTCAGCTGAGACTCTTCGCCCTCGTCCCGCTCCACGGGGACTCCTCCCCCCCTGCCTGCTCCTCCTCCCCCTGCCTCTCCCCCCATACTGCCCTCCGTGTCCAGAAGACAGCCCTCAGACACTGGCAGAGAGGAAGGTGACAAAAGAGATTTGTGAGTGCCGAGAAAATTCCTCCAATGGTGTGCCACAGATTGTGAGAGTATTGCTTCGAATTAACAGGAAGTTGGTGAGACAGCCCCGAAGTGCCAAGCTTCTTTAATTCCTATGTGGTTTGAATTTGGTGACATTTAACTTATGATCTGTGACCACTGACGTGTGTTGAAAATTCCCCCTCACCTGTGCTGTGTTGTGTCTGAACTCCGGTGGGGTCATGGTACCAGTTGTTAGGCCCGCTCCAGTTTGAGCCGCTCTGCAGGTTCAGCATGGTTAACTTCTCATACATACTACGAGTGTCCAAAACACCATGAGGAGAAATAAAGGAGTCCTGTCCTGTGCGTATCCGCCCCTGTTTACCGTCACCTTTGGCTCCTCTCTTCCTCCTTCGATCCTCAACTCCTTCCTTCTGGAAAGGGGGCGGAGGGGTTAGGGGAATGAGCGACGAGGAAAAGGAGACGAAGAAGGAGGGGTTCATATCACATGAGTTCACACATGGTCGGCATTGTGGGGAATTAGCCTCATGATGACAGACAGAAATGGAGTTACTTACATGTGCACTGTCGTAACGTGCGTGTGTTATACATTGGTATACTAGTATACCGTGGGGAGCTAAGGTACATTAGAACCCACTCTGAAAGCCATGACATTTATTATGCTACTTGCTTTCAGCCCTATCTTTGTTGGTAAGCCGGCGCATACATGCACACACGCGTATGCATGAAAAGACATTGCATTTATACTGTATGTAGCTACAAACTGGCATCACACACACACACCTAGTGGTTTTATGAACAACATTCCCGTAAAACATTCGAACCAAGCCCATGTTTAACTTTCAGTATAAGATATAAAGTGCTCAAGATTGTCCATAAAGACCGTGATCTGCCTGAATAAATATGTGTCTAAGTCTGAGATGAGTAAAAGCTGTTCTCGTCTGCTCTTATCTTACATTCACATTTTTTGGAAGTTATAAAGGTATGTCAAAGGTATGATTTGGTATGCCAAATCTCAACTATTGCAGCAACACAATGTGAAAGGTCAAACTTCATTCATTTAGATGAAACAGCCCCTGAACAACAATTTATTCATCTGTCTTTCATTAATGTCCAGAAAATATTTACGAATAATGTTGGCGGTGTAGTCGATCGCAAAGCCTCCACTAAAGTCAATATTAAAGAAGTGACATCGGCACAGAACGAAACACACAAAACTGCTCAAATGATGTGATTTTTGCAAACTTACCAAGTGCACAGGTGGAATGATGCAGGGGTCCTGTGTGTTACTCTCCTCTTCTGTGGACCTTTATTCCCCTGTTCTCCCCACGTCCCTTGTTCTCCAGCTTTGTTGACAATACTCTGTGTGTGTGTGTAAAGGAGAGAGTAGGAGAGATGGAGAGAGTTAGACAGGGTGAGAGAGAGTGAAAGAGGGAGAGGGGGGGCTCTGGAGAGAAATGCGTCTGCGGGCAGTCTTGTCCTCCAAGCGATGGAGGATGGAGAGAGAGAGAGAGAGAGAGAGAGAGAGAGAGGGAGAGAGAGGGAGCCACCGAGGGGTGACAAAGTGAGTCAACATCAGTGTCAAGTTTGAACTTAATGCCAGCAAGAGGAGGAGGGGAGGCCGAGAGAGTAGAGCATAAAGCACAGATAATGGAGAGATAGTGGATGATAAATAGATGATGGAATTCAATTTTAGCCATAAATTGCACATAAATATTGAGCACAATTGTCAGTCAAGTTTGATCTTTTTTTACACTAAAACATGTGCAATCAGAAAACTGACATTATCAGATTAAACTTAATGTTCACACTAGGAAAGACTCATTTTCATTGATCCTCATTTGGATAGTTAAAAGAGATCCTTCTTAAAACTCCGATAACATGCATGTGCTGTTGTACTGTATTTATTGTGTGGCTATAGTAAAATACTGTATTCTGCAACTGCACACAGAAGCAGATATTTTTGGCAAGGATAAAAGATTATTAGTAATTACTGTCATTAGTAGGAATGAGTATTTGGCTTAACAAATTGTAATATTGATTTTTCTCATCTATTTATGTCAATGAAGTAGCAAAATTTTTTATTAAATCCTTAAACTTAATGTAATTAAGAGTTATTTCTCAGTAATGATAAGCAGTAATATTAATAGTACTTTATTTTGTTGGTTTTTTAATTTGCTGGAGCCACTGATGTGATGTCAAATATTTTGCATTATAACAATCATTAATGCAGTAAAGACATATATCTAGCAGTAACATTAGGCTCAACATTACATTATATTTTTGACACTGATGGTATAAAGAGTAGAAATCATGTTACAGTCTGCATCATTAATCATTAAAACACATTAATCTGCTTTATAACCAGATAATTGTTAAGGTAGAGATGAGTAATTTTCGAATATCGATAACTTATTTTATTGAATTATTTTATTGAATTTGATTTACTAATTTTATAAAGATGTTATTGTCTAAATATCTTTAAATCCTACTGAATCATCTGATATTTGTTCGATAAAGATGAGTAATAAAAATACATAAATACTTTGGATTTTTAATGAATTTAGCTACAAATTTTTCAGTGATGTTTAACATCAAAAACCAAAATATTTTAATAACAATGCATATAACATGATCTACATATAGAATAAGCAAAATTCAAGTTATGGAGTGTTTCAATTGTAAGAACTGTTTAACAAAAGCATACTCTTCATTTGAGCTGTGGCTGAAATGAACGGTTTTCATTATCGAAATGAATATGCCATTTATTATCTCGATTAATCGATTAATGTTTTGGTACATAAAACACTGGAAATATTGAAAAATGTTGCATTGCAGTTTTCGTCAAATTGCCCTTTTTGGGGATCAGTCCAAAACTCAAAGATATTCAGTTTAAAGAAAAAAAAAAAGACCAAATGATCAGATTTGAGAAGCTGGAACTAAAACATGTTTTTGCCTGAAAAATGACTGATGACTGTTTAATTTTCTGTTGATCATGTAATCGATTATTTGACAGATCACTTCAGCTCCAATGGTAAACTCAGCTTCTTTTCTTAATCAGATATTTCGTATCATGCACATATGGACTACGTTACAGAACCCTAGCGCGAGTGTTTTAGGCCTGCAGTGCTGTAAAGACAATGTAGATGGGCAGGTAAAGTTACCACAGATTATTTTTTAACACAAGGGCTAAAAAAAATTAGTTTGAGTTAGAGATTTTCCCAGAGCACCTGGGTATTGTTCCCTGACTACAGAGGTATTGTTCTCCTGCTGTAACAGACTGAGCTTAAAGCTATGGGACAATAAACAAAGGCATTGTCTGGGCCCAAAGCGGGTTAAAGGAGCTCCATACAGAAACCAATGGCAATAGACAGACAAGGTTGGATGTCAGGCGTAAGTAATGACGCAGGTATGACAGTATGTATGGTAGAGTCAAAGAGCGAGAGCAGAGTAGAACCGGGGTTTAAATATATCCCTTTGCAGTGGAAGGGAGAGAAGAAGAGAGAGATGGAAGATGGAAGCAGGGAGGCAGAGGAGAGAGACAGAGAGAGTGAAGAGGAAGTATGTGACTTTGGGGTGGGTGTAGGGGCTTGGGGATGGGGAGGGTGCCAGCTTGTTTTATTTCCGGTTGACAAGACTTTGCGCTCCCTTTCTCTCTGTCGCTCCCTCTCTCTTTCATACTCTGCTATTCTTTCTCCGTGCCCCCATTGCTCTGTCTCTCTACCCCCCCTCTTTCCCTGCTACTTTCCTCCGAGACGTGCCTTGGAGAAAGGAAAGGACTTGACAAGTTCAAAGGTAAAAATGAGTAAAAAACAGTGGTCGAAGAAGCATTCAGATCCTTTAGTTAAGTAAACTACCAGAATTACACTATTAAAATACTCAAATTCAAGTTCAAGGCCAGCAATCAACATTTTACCTAAGTAAAAATATATATGTATTATCAGCCTAATGTATTTTAAGTACCCATTTTACAGTAACATTACATATATTGTATTATTATTACTGATGGGGAAACATATAAGCAGCATTTTAATATTTATAGCTTGTTAAGGTGGAGCTCAATTAAGCTACTTTATGTACTGTTGAGTAGTTTAATCTATTACAACGCCTTATATTTAATAAACTCATCATATGTTTTGGTATAATGAAAATCTACAAAGTGACGATAACATATAAATGTCACATGAATGTGGTGGAGTGAAAGATACAGTATTTTCCCTTAAGAGAAGTTAATGTAGTGAAATAGAAGCATGAAGAAACTGAAAATGGAAGAATAGGTCTCAGAAGCGGGTGACACGAAAGACAGTAAGTGAGGGAAAGTTGAGTAACAAAAATGGTCGGTTAAATTAAAACTAAGCCTAAAAACATGGTATTAACCCAGCACACACCCTTCCATTCCCACCCCGTTTTCTAGCTGGTTACCCTTTTGTTTTCCTTTTATTCAGAAATCATGGTTGCATCTTATTGTGTTCCAGTTGCTGGAATGTGGCTTAACCTATGTGATCCCTATGTGCTGAGTGCAACAATGTGTGTGTGAGCGTGTGGGTGTGTGTGTGTGACGACGCGTGCTTCACTGCAAAGATTCATGTAGCTCCAGGACATGCATTTTTTTTAGTGCATCTTGTTAGTTCATTCCTGTCACCTCTCTCTCTCCCTCTCTCTCTCTCTCTCTCTCCATCCCTTGCTTTTTCAGCGCTGAAGGGGGGATGGGGAAGGGGTGGTGGATTGGGCTGGGAGGGGAGGGAAGGGGGAGGCGGTGGCGGTGGAGGCAGTCACCATGGTTACAATGCCACGACAAATATTCATCAAGACGTTAAAATAAAAACAAACGGGAGTGCATTATAATTGCTCTTACTGACTGGATTCTATAATGTGTTCATATATTATGAGTGAGAGGAGCGGAGTGGAAGAGGCTCACACACACAAAAATGCTGTTGGTGATAAAAAGTGAATATCAACTGACCTGGAGGCAAACGCATGTGACACGCACACTCACTCACACTAACACACATTTCAGCTGCTTTAGTGTGACTTTATTTTTCCATTACCTGTTTATGGAATTCCCTATGAGTACTTTCATGAGTCTCTCCTCTCTTTTCTCTTTGTCCCTCCATCTCTCGCTCTTCCTCTACTGTTGTGTAGCCCCAGGCGATACTGTGATGTGTCCTCCCTCTGTCCCGCCCTCCCTCTCCCTCTCTCTCTGTCCCTGTCACCTTCAATTGCTCTGTGAAACTAGACACACTGCCTGGGGCAGGGAGGCAGGGTGGGTGGGAGAGAAAGCGGGAGGGAGGGAAGAGAGGAAAAGAGAGAGGGAAAAAGAGAGGCAGACAAACAGCTTTATAGACAGACAGAAGGAATAAATATTTGGTGTCATTTAAAGAAAAAGAAGATAGGATAACCACAGTCCAGATGTGTGGCACACTCTAAAAACCAATCAAATGAGTTATGTTCATGTTCACAATCCAGCCAAAACAAATACAACACTCAAGTAATGTAGCACTGGAAACAACACAAACACATAATTATTGCTTGCATACACACATCTACCCATCTTTGGAGAGACTTAAACCTTTGACCTGGGTGTTTTATACTAGAAACAGGATGCTGTTTATCTTGTGTGTGCTATAACCTAGTCGATCCTCCTCTAAATTAGACCTGTTAAACTGGTTTGAATTTTCCACAAGAAAGTTTGTATGTTCCACAAAGAAAATGGGAGAACTCCCTGTCCCTATAAACACTGAGTAAAGACTACAATGTAACCTCAACAGTTTAATTAAGTTCTAAAGAAAGGAGTTTATAAGCCTATTATAGTTGGTGAGGTATTAAAACTGACATAAAATCAGGAGAATTATAATTTTGAAGAAGGATATAAAACTCATGACCTAACAGCATTTTTTATGATTTAACTCAGTTCACACTTGTGGTCCTGTTTTAGCCATAAATGGCATCTAAATTTTGAGTGCAACTGGCAGTCAAGTGTGTCAGTTTCTTTTTTTTTTTTCAACACAAAAAACAGGAACCAGACAAATGACATTATTAGATTAAAATTAATGTTCACATTTGAAGAGGCTAATTTTCTTTGATCCCAATTTAAAGACCTAAAACATAAGCTGATCTTTAATTTTTTTTTCTTCATGAAGCTTTGACATGTCCACATGTATCTGCGAATTTGTAGAAAAAATAAGGATATGCTATTATAAAAACGTTGCATCCAGCAATTCCACATGGAGGCAGATAAGATAAATCATATTGGGCTCACCTACACATTATTATATTGATATATCAATATGCTCGAGTCGCTAATGTGACAAAGGTGTCAAATGTAAAAAAAAAAAACACAAGTATAATATCAAAAACACATGGACTAACTGTGTTATCACTTACCAATGTCTAGGATTGAATGATAGGATAACAGGGAAACAGGGAAACAGGGAAATGCCGAAATGGCGTTTTGCAAAGGCAACCCCTTTTTCCACAATCATGCCTCTCTGGAACTTTGAAAAGGACCATTATATTCAGCAAAAGAGAAGAAAACTTTGTCTACCTGTAACAAACCAGGAAGAGAATCTGATTTGTCTGCGGTTAAATTCCCCTAATATCATTGGCACAAGTGGATTGGGGGCGGGACAAGAATTTTGATTGGGTGTAGGTGAGGCCACAGGTACCCAGCTGATAGCGATCGACGCCTTCACTTGGAATTTATTTTAAACCTTATATGTTGAAACCTGGATCCATCAAGGGATTTTGTCGACGGTAAAACGCATTGACTTGTGATTTTAACAAACGAGCTCTATGATAAAACTTTTTTTTTTTCAACATAACAAAATTCCTTTAATTGTTGTTTGAGTTTCAGTCACAAGGTACCAGAAAGTAGAAGTAACGCAAAAGAAATAAAACTCGACAGCAGCTCAGACATAGTCGTTGGTTCCTACATCAGTAAGAGCTGAGACGTATTTTGTGCCGCGAAACCTCCCAAAATGTCCCCGAAATTACAGTTTCCAGCCATCTTTTGGTGCGTAACAGGTGAGTATCAGCCTTACCCCCCACCATCTCCTCCTTTGTCTGTCGCTTCTTTGTCAACCTGTAAAACATGATCTTCGTTCTTTTAGCCAATCCAGTAAAGCCAGATTTTAGTGTAGTACTGTAAAATGTTCAGCTGCCTCCGTGTGAGTGATTCAGAAACGTAATTTATGTTCTATATATATATATGTTAGGTATTTTGGCTTCTTACGCACAAGAATGTGGCCGACCACCATTAATGGAGAACAGGATTGTGGGAGGGATGGATGCCGAAGATGGGGCTTGGCCCTGGCAGGTGGACGTACAGGTGGGTCCCCCTGAAACAGGTACATCTGTCAGCCACAGCATGTGCTCTTCTTTAGTATCAGTCCTGCCGGTGGGCAGCTCTGTGTGTGTTTTAGTCTGGGGTTTGTTTATCAAACTGACCTGCTGAGAGAGGGGTTTGCCTGTGATGCAGAGGTGACTCACTCTTTTTCTCCCCTCGGCTTCCAGACAGTCAGCGACGGTCATATCTGCGGAGGCTCCATCATCACGGAGAGCTGGGTGCTATCGGCTGCTCATTGTTTCCCCAAGTAAGAAAACTCAGCCCAGACAAAAATCAGCAGGTAAACTCACGGCTGAGCACCAGTCCACAGGGTCTCCGCTTCCTCAGTGGGCCGTCTGAATTTGAATCTAGGCAATTGCCACTGCAATTTTGTTAAAGCCCTTCAGCAAAATCTATTTATTCAAAGACAGTGTTTTTTTAAATATTCTTCTTTGGATAACCAGGAAACTTACTACATCATATTCAAGTTGTAAAATGATCAAGTTTTCCCAATTATTTTCGCTACACATAATAATGACCACGAAGTTCCTGCTCACAGAAAGTCTAATACATTGTTGCGTCAGATCAAAAAACTGACTGTGAGAAATCCAAAAAAATCTTTCAGTTTATCATTTAAGTCACTGGATTTTACCTGATGAAAGCCTGAGGACAAAAAACTTTGTTAATAAAGCGAGTACAGGTGTGTACAGTTTTTTTTTTTGTTTGTTTGTTTTTTTCTCCTCCTGAAACAGTTGTTCCTTTAAAATATGACCAACAATAAGCCCATTTTAAGGAACACCTGGTTGCCATGAAGCCATTTTAACCTTTTGACAGTGTAAAATTTAGAGGTTTCACATTTCAGGTTCCCCTTGCTTTCCAGTCTAGCGGGTTCCATTCAGTCTTCCCCTTCTTCTTTCAGTCCGTCGGATGTGAGCTCTTACATCATCTACGCTGGCCGGTACCAGCTGAATGGCATTAACCAGCACCAGTCATCGCATCGCGTGAGCCAGGTGGTGATCCCATCCGGCTACAGCGAGCCTCACAGTGGGAAGGATTTAGCGCTGGTGCAGCTGTCCAGCCCAGTAACCTGGTCAGATCACGTCCGTCCCGTCTGCTTGCCCACGTCTAGCACTCTGTTCCCAAGTGGCATGTTGTGCTCTGTCACTGGCTGGGGGAACATACGGGATGATGGTAGGGCTTGTTGAATTCTTCACCTCGTTTTAGCATTTGTGCAGACCACTTTTATTCAGCAGTTTAATGTTTCAGCAGTCACCAAATGGCTGTTTTATTTTTTTCTAGAACTCCGGCATGCAAATACAGTCCAGACCACGATTATTTAGACAGTTACACATATTTATTGTTCTTCAGGCTGTGTGCTTCAGCACATTCAGTTTGAAATAAAAATAATGGCTTCTACATTAAAGTGTCACGTCTCAGCTTTAATTTGAGGTTTACATCAAGAGAGAGAGAACTGTGTGGGAGGTATAGCCCTTTTAACACATAGTGCTGAAAGCCTAGGGGTTCAAAAGTAATGGGACAGCTCTCCCAGAGCTTCACTGCAGCCTCCGTCAGCTCTTGCTTGTTGTGGGGTCTCTCTGCCTTTGGTCTTCACCAAGTGGACTGCTACTCAGTCGGACTGAGATCAGGTGATTGACTTGGCCAGCCGAGGATATTCCACCTCTTCACCCTGAAAAGCCCGTATGTTTAGAGTCATTGTCCTGCCGAGTGATGAAATGTTGGCCAATGAGTTTTGATGCGTCTGACTGAATCTGAGCTCACAGAATGCTCGTGTATACCTCTGCATTCATCCTGTTCTTTCTATCAACAGTGAAATGATCGATAAATGCCAGTGTGCCAGCTCCACTGGCAGCCATACATGCCAGAGCCATGACAGAACCACCAGCATGTTTGACAGATGAGGTGGTGGCTTTGGGTCATGAACTCTTTCTTTGAACAGAGATTTTTTTATGTTTCATCGTTCCAGGACTAACAGTTTCCTTTTTTTTTTTTTTTCAGTCATAAAGAGGTTTATCTTCATCACACAAATTTGACTCCAAACAGACCTGTGCTAATCGGTCTACCAGGCCACACCAGCTTTTTTAGACTGTACCCAACTGTTGGTTTTTGACAAACCCAACTACCTTTTAATAGTTCTTTGACTAACATTCACACAACCCACAGCTGCCCAAGAAACCTTTAAATAGTCAGGTTTCCAGTTACTTTTGAACCCATGCAATTTGGGCTCTACGTGTTAAAAGGCCTATATCTCAGACACAGTTACTTCTATATTGACGTAAACTAAAATGAAAGCTGAAACTTGGCACTCTCATATAGTATCCATTAGTATTGGTAGTAATGGTATCCCTGGATAGGTTCTGACTTATGTCATACTAATCAATATTCACATACACTATACAAAATACACAATGTAAAGAACAGATTCAGCAGACAACTGGTTATGTCTACACAAAGACAAAATACAAAAAGCGTTAAAACAATAGAAAGGACAATAAATAGTATGAAACACAATCCAGATGCCAAAATCAGTGTTTTGTAATTGAAAATTCATACTGGAAAGAAGTACTGTCCTTTTAAACTATATTAGATAGTAGCAGAAAGCTTACTGGCCACCTGTTCAGTTGAAGAAATTCAAGAGTCTTACACTCCTTTTGTTCTTCATCTTCCATCTGTCTGTCTGTCTTTGTCCCCCTCAGTCCCTCTGCCAGGAGTCGGAACTCTGCAGGAAGTGCAGGTGCCAATCATCTCCAAGAGTTCATGTCAGGAGATGTACCAGATGAACCCGACGGAGCAGGTGGACATCCTGTATGACATGATCTGCGCTGGCTACCAGGAGGGTGGCAAGGACTCCTGCCAGGTACTGTTGGATCAGCTGTTTGTGCTGCTGTGTGTACATTCACAAATACATACTTGTATAGATGAGAAAAAGCAATAACCTCCATTGAAAGTAACTTGGATTGCTACTTTTCTGCCTCCATCCATTGTCTGTGAAACCCCCCACACACACACACACACACACCTGAATGAGTTTGTGTGTGTGTTTGTGTTGTTTTTCCAGGGTGATTCAGGAGGGCCTCTTGTCTGCCAAATGGTAAATGGGACCTGGGTGCAGGCTGGGGTCGTGAGTTTTGGACTGGGCTGTGCTCACCCAAACCAGCCAGGTGTGTACACCAGACTGACCAGCTACTCAAGCTTCATCAGCGACACGATACAAGAGATCAGGCTGTATGGCCGAGCTGATCAGAACTGGTGTGGGAGGGCTGCTGTGTTGGGCAGCTGTTTGTCCACTCTGCTGATGCTGCTTCAGAGATAAACCACTTCGAAAACTGGGTTTCCGGGAGGTAGAATGTAAACCAAGCCAAATGAAGGAAATTAATTGTAAATGTCTGACTTAAGTCCAAAGTGATCCTGAATAGTCAAACTAGAAACCTGTATTTGACGTGCACATGAAGCCATATCTACTATAATCTTAACTTTTAGATCTTATACTCTGCATTATGATCTTTGAGTCAGAGTGGCTTTGATAGGTTTGTATTATAAATCAGAATTATGAGCTAAATAAATTGTCTTCTACGATTGAAATAAATAGTTAATTTGATTTTTAAAATTATCTCAGTGCTCTGTTCAACCTCTGCTAACTGATTTTGTACCATGTTATACCCCTTATGGACCTCAACTGTAAATACATGAGGTTCCCTTCAAAGTATTATAAACCTGTTTTATAATTCATTTTCAGTGCACAACCCACATTTAAATATCCAGAAGCAGAGATGGGTGATGACATGGTTTTCTTTATTATAAAGAAAGCACAGCTTGTCATAATGGTAAAAAAGACTGCTTGGTAGTGCCTATTATTAAAAAAAAGCTAGCATTTAAATTATTTTGACAAGTCCTCAAGATTTTCATGCTAAAAAATTTTAACTTTTACACAAATCCAAGTATTGTCTTTTCAAATTCCAGGAAAAATAAAGTCAGGAGTCAGGGGGAATGGTATCAGAGAGGATCATGGGAGAGCCGAGCTGCAACTCCTGCTGCAATGATTCCAGATCAGCTGGAGTCATGCGGTGAACCTCGCTCCAATCAGATAGGAGAGAAGCCGAGAGGGGGGTCGAGTCGTAACTGATGGAGGAGAAAAATAGAGAAAGCATTATGAGTGGCCCCTCTTTGGTTTTACAAAAAATGAATTTATCTAGAATCGAACCGCACGCCAAAACTAAAAAGTCAAGTCATGTACTGTCTGTCTGCAGCACTTCATCCGGGTATTTGTCAGTGCTTGGTCAAAGGTCATAAAATACACCTTGCTACTTCGACACGTTTAGAAGTCAGAATACAGTGTAGCTTATTAAGCAATTGTTGACAATCATTTACGAAAAGTAAACTATCAAAAGGGAAACTTGAAACCCTGCTCCTGACCTGAGTTGAATACACCTCTGACACTACCTTCCAAATAAAAGCTTGACCACATTTTGTATTATAACTTTAGGAATACTTAAGAAAATAGTAATGACTAAACCACTGATATTAATTTGGGCCTTATCATTTGCTAAGATTTTCTGTTATGACTGAATGACTTAATCATTGAATGAATGAACGATTGTAACCCTAACATACCATAGCCACTCAATATTAGTTTCTGATTTGGACATATCAAACTTGAAACATACACTCAGTCCTGCAATAAACCCTCCTTTTCACGAAGGTTCTAATGTTCAGTTTTTGTTGAGAATTATTTTAAAGAGACATTGATTCAACCGTGTGATCGTTTTGGAAGCTGCAGTTTGGTTCTGTTCACAATTATTGTGTTATACTGGAAGGTGTTTCTATTATTTCGTCCACTCAGGTTGATATAATGGGGGGGGCAAAACATCAGAAACACCCCTCACTATAGATGGTGCAATTCAACAGCTCTACATTTGTAGATACCAAAAAGACCATAAAGTTGATTAAACACTTCTAAAAGCTGTGGCTGAATTGGAACTACAGAACAACTGCACAGCCAAATTTGCCTCAGCTACAACTACCAGATACATAGCTGCAGGTAATAGTCTGATGTGGGTAAAACTCAGGACGCTGGTTCTTTTTTCATAAGAGGAGTATTAGAAAAAAAGAGCTCATGCTGTATTAGACCTCACCTGTCCCGGTCACAGTGTTGCAGGTCTGTGAGAGACTGGTTGAAAAGGTCATCCAGGTCAAAGCCCACGCCGTACCCAGCGCCACTGCCTTTAGGGGTGACTGAGAACACCGGGGGTAAAATGTCCTCCACCTGACAGGAGAAAGGGGGAAACATTAGGTCAACTGAACTTTGTATCCTTCAGATCAGTACAAGGGAAGCAGAAGATTGTGACATTTAAGGCTTGTATATATGTAGAAGAAAATGTTTTTGTACAGCATCAGCAATGCAATGAAAGCAACTTCAGTGCAGTTTATACATATACTGTAGCTTTTCTTAGGCAAAATGCTAGCTTAGAAAAACACTAGAATATATCATAACGTAGCAGAGGAAACTGGAGACAAACCTGGGACTTTGACAGCTGCAGTGTTACTGTATGGATGTCAGGGGCGATGGAGGGCCCTTGCTGTCCTGTATCTGTGAATCCTAAGCTGGGATGAGGCTGTGAGGGGACCCCTAAAGCCCCACAGAGAGGGTTTATGGTCTGTGGCCCTGATTTCTCTCCTGCAGTGGGACACAGCTTCTCCATCGGCCCAGTGCTTGCAGTCGAGTGGGAATTGAGGTTATTTTGGCCTCTGATATCCACAGTCCCGTTTGTGTCTCTGGTGGTTAGTGTTGGAGCTTTAGTCAAAAAACTCTCCAGTGGAAGCAGCTGCGACTGAGGTTGAGGGTCAGGCTGAGTCTGACTTTGAGGTTGGAGCTGCGGCTGTAGAAAGCTCGACGGAAGAGGTTGCGGTTTCCTGTTTTGTTGTGGTTGTTGGAGTGTTCTTGTCTCTAATTGCTGCCCGCTCCAATTCCCCAAACAGTTGAAACCACTTTGTCCGTTGCTCTCATTCTGAGGTTTGAGTGTGTTGTTTTTAACAAAGCCACTAGTGACAGTCATTATATCTATCCCTCCACTTACAGCAACAACTATATCCGGCGGAGGTTTCCTCTGGCTCATGGAGAAAAGTAATGATGGCTGCTGGGTGCTGGGAGCCTGAAACATGCTGGGTTGGTTAGGTTTAACTTGAGAGATTAACTGTTCGTGAGACTGAATCTTCCTTACCTCCTTGTCGTTTTTATTGTTCAGAGCTCCTTGAGTGTTATCACCAATAGCAACACCCTGGTGCGAGGACACATTACAGTCTTTATTCTTTGCTCCATCGTTACTAGAAATCTGAGATTTCTCATTGCGACTGTCCATCATCTTTGTCCAACGCTGCAAAAGGCTTTTGTCGTTGTCACTCAGCAGAACCCCGCCCAGCGAGTCCCCCTGCTTTCCCTCTCTTCTCTCCTTTTCCTTCATTTTCCTCTCCCTCTCTCTTGCTCGTTCCTGCCTCTTCCTTCTCTTCTCCTCTCTTTCACGTTGACGCTCCTGGGCTGTGACAGGCCGACGTGACTCTGGAACAGACGACAGGGAGGACAATATACCCCCTCCTCCACCAGCATCCATCCCCAGTGCAGATGTACCACCATCTGGAATGAAGACATCAAATTAAGCTGATGTGTCAATGTTGTGCAATATTTCAAAAAAATAGATATGGAAGACAGTAAACTTACCACCCCTGGATTTATTTCTGAGAGCTGATTTCAATAAAGCTGCTTTAAGTGCAGCTTTAGTATCCTCTGAAATTGCTCCCTCTTTTCTGGTTCCCTCTCCTGCACCTGGAGGAGGCCTGGCATTCTTGGATAGTGACTGTGAAAGGGACTGAGACAGCGACTGGGCTTGTGCCACAGAGAGAGAGAGGGAAGGCACAGTGGTGGGTAGGGGCATCATGGTCTGTGCTGGTGTTGCAGGAATACCTGTGGGAGCCTGGGTCATGGACTGGCTCTGAGTGGCCTGAGTCAGAGGAGCTTGACTGCTCGTTAGCTGCTCCTGTGCCTCACTATCTCTCATTGTTTCTGAGGGAGCATCCTGACTAGACACCGGTGTTGTTAAATCAATAGTCTCTGGCTGACCACTGTCTGAGCTGGCACTGGGCATGTCCACATCAACTGGGCCACTTTCATTTTTAGAGAGGAGAGGCAAATTATGGGTCACATGAGGGGGGCCGACTTCTAAAAGGGATGAGGGCTTATGAAAGGTTTGCATCTGATTTGTAAATGAACAGTTCCCTTTTGCTTGTGTGTGGTCATGTTGCTGTAGAGATTTAACTTCTCTCATTTGCTGTCGCTGTATCTGTGCTGCTTGTGAGTGTTGTGCCATGGGAACCAATCTCGATTTGGTCAGGTTGACAGTTGAGGCCTGAGCATTACACAGGTTACTGCTTTGTGCTGCAGCTCCACCATTCAACGTCGCCAAAGGCCTGAATTGCAGTCTCTGACGACAGCTCTGTTTGTTTCTATGAAAGTCCTGGATCTCCATAAGAATTGCCTCTTTGATTTGTTCCTTATTCATTGGAAGTTTGTCAAATTCAAAGTCAAAAGCTGGCACACAAATTGGCTCATCGTCTGGGTCGTGGTACTTCGCCAGGTAAGGATGCTCCAGCGCTTGTGTGACGCTGATTCGTTCACGAGGGTCAAAGCGCAACATGGCTGCCAGCAGGTCCAAAGCCTCTGGTTCAGCTTGTGGGTAGAGTTTGGCCAAAGGCACAGCCGACCGTGACGGAAGGCTCTGAACATAGGAGCGTACTCTGTCGGCTCTAATAGCACCAATTAAACCCTCAGGAGGAGTGCCCAACACAGACAAAATGAGCTGGAGCTGGTGGACGTAGTGCTTCCCAGGAAAAAGCTGCTTACGTCCCAACATTTCAGCAAAGATGCAGCCCACAGACCACAAGTCAATGGCCAAACTATAGTGATTCAGAGACAGCAGGAGTTCAGGAGCACGGTACCATCGAGTTGCCACATACTCAGTCATGAAGGAATGGGACTCCTCAGGGTGTGAACTGAGACCCCTTGCCATGCCGAAGTCACCGATTTTTAGCTCACAGTTCTCGTTCACCAACAGGTTGGAGGGCTTAAGGTCACGGTGGATGACGTTGGCAGAGTGCACGTACTTAAGGCCGCGGAGTAGCTGGTATAGAAAGTAGCGCGTGTGCTCTGGGGTGAGTGTCTGGGCAGAGTGTATGATCTGGTGCAAGTCACTCTCCATGAGGTCCAGCACCACGTACCTGCAAACATGGGAAATGGGAGAGTGAGATGAGCGTTTAGACAGGTGCACAATCTGCTCACTTGACGTTCAGAACTGAGGTCATTTTGATGTAGTGACTAACTGAGGTGAACTTTGGTGATGTGAAAAAATACTCTAATTGTAATATGTAGTGGTATAATGTCATTTGAAGCACATCTGCAGCAGAAAATTACACTGTATGAGTTCCAAAATTCCCTCTAACCATACAAACTGTCCCCAGATAAGTTTACTGAAGCCAGTCTCACATCTGAACACGAATCCTCTGAACAAACTCGATTCCTTTGTCAGGTTGATATGTGATCAAATTAACTTGCTTGTGCACCATAAAAAGACTCCTAAGCATACCAATATCTTAAAATTTTACAGTATTTGTACTAAAAAAAAACCACAGAAAAAAAAAGCTGATCAAACAGTAAGCATTTGTAAGAGAACGGATTTGTTTGATAGCTACATGTTCTATCACCAGCATCAGTAAACTATGTCCAGTCAGATTTAAATGAGACATACTGTATATTGAGCCATAAATGTTTTGGTAATTATATCAGTCTACACGTGAAATATAATGTCTCAATTACTAACGTGCTTAGTACATTTGCCACGTATATATAATGGTGTTAAATATAACCTATATTTATGGGATGAGTTTTAATCTCTGCTGGATTTGGACATGTTTTCAATTTCCCACATTCATGGATTTGTCAGATTGAGGATTTTGGTTATGGATCAGTATCACTGAATCCTCACCATGGGTGAAAAACTTAACTATTTAAATAGTCAGATAGAGGGGAAAATTGTTATCCATTGACGCCATGTGAAAGGCCTCTGGGTTTATATCTTGATGGAAAGCTTGGTTGTTTGCCACTGACTTAACCAAAATGATACATCCAATTTATTTTGAAATGTTTCCAGATATGTACTTTATTAATAAACTTCTAGAGTTCTACTGACTTGTCTGGCCCGCGGAGGAACTCTTTGCACGTGTCATTTGCCATCAGCCATAAAACCCAAAAAAATAAAAAGGTACATACACAGACTTGAAGGCGGAGTGAGGAAGATTCGGCTGCAGGATGTCTTTGATGGCGATAATATTGTCATGCTTGAAGTGCTTGAGAATCTTGAGTTCTCGCAAGGTGCGTTTGGCATTTGTCACCACTTCAAATGCATTGGAGATCTTCTTTATCGCCACCTGCTGGCCTGTGAAATGCAAATACTATTCAGTGACAAAACAGAAGGACAGGGTGTACAACTGAGTTTGACTGTCACAGATTTGTTATTTTCACATTTATCACTGTTCATTCTAGTACATACAGAATGAGTTATGTGTTTTCTTCAAAAAAAAAAAAAAAAATCTGCCCTACCACTGTCCCGTCTCCTGGCAGATGAAACAACTCCATAGGCCCCTGTACCGATGGTTTCTATAACATCATACTCCTCTCCGACGTCGAATTTCACATCCAGAGAGTGTGCTTTAAGCAAAGCCAAGTTTTTTGCTGTTGTGCTGGTGTCTGTGGTGCCTCCCGTCGCCTCGACTCCACGTTGGTTCTGGTTCTCTCTGCTTTTGTCGGTGGCCATTCTTTCAGGTGACATGGCCACAGGCTGACCGTTTTTACCTTCTCTACCCTCCTTAGTCGACATTTTTCTGTCAATAAATCAAAAATAACAAAGTGAGAGGTATTCGTTGGTATCATCTTTAAGGATCTTAACTGCAACATTCGGGGTAAAGTACTGCTTATTTACATCAGTGTGTACAGTATATCAGCACACTGTCAATATTCATCGATACCTTATAAAAGCTACTCTATTTGTCCAGTGTTATTTTTACTGTTCATATGTGTGAGTTGGCATTTTTGTAATCCTTTTGTGTTTTAATACAACTGGGGCTGGGCAATTCTGGTAAATTAAAGTGCCTATGAAAAGTATTCGCCCTTCGTTTTTGTGTTTTATTATTATACAACACTGAATCAAAGAGGATTTAATGAAACTTGTCTCTTGACTTGAAAAAGGGGGCTCACTCACAATGCCCATGCAGCCTGACAACGCTTGCACTGTGTCGCATTAAAAATGAGGGGAAAACTGCAGTGACCAGATTATAGGCGAAATAATTGGGCAATGAACAGAAAATTAACTGGCAACTAATTTGATAATCCATTAATCGTTTGAGTCACTTTCAGTCCAAAATGCCAAACATCTCCATCTTCTCAAAATGTGAATATTTGCTTTTTTTTTTTTTTTTTTGCCCTATATGATATTAAACTGACTATCTTCAGGTTTCGGACTGTGGGTCGGACAAAACAAGGAAATGAAAGGCAATATTCAGTCTTTGCTTTGACAGCTACAATGAAACAAACCACTGAACCTGCTGTGGATTAAACAGGCATCAGTTCTGTTCCTTTAGGAGCCAAGCTACTGATGCACGAGTTGAACTCCACAGAAAAAAAAACTCTCTTCTTCCGGAGCCCTCAGGAGCCACTTCAGGACTCAGTCTGGATCAGTGGTTACTAAGGTGCAACTTAGCCCGATGATAAAACTTCGCCGCTGGTAAGTCGCACTGTTGAATAGACAGGTATTGCACTTTTAAGTGCTGATAACTTGCCCGTGGGCATTAAAATGAGCTGATACGACACAGAAACGAGGCGTGACTTCACACCCGTAAGGCCTGGCAGTCAAGTGGCCAAAACCTGTAGCTCTCGGTCCAGAGACGAGTCTACGTTAGAGCTGGATTCAGCTTACAAACGGGCAGAGGACGAACCCGTGAGGAGCTGTCTTTAAGGTATCGCTACTCTCCGTACAACAGAGGGATTAAATAAACTAACTCCATGATAAAGACCGTACCTACTTTTTGACGCAGGGGCGTAGGCTAGTTACCTGAAACTCAGGCTTTCCAGGAACGTTGAACCATGTCTTTCTAGGTAATATAACCCAAGGCGACATCACAAAGTAACGGAAGAGATTTTCGCCATGTTCACTAACCACGACATTCGTAATTATGTTTTAAATCCCGTAGTAACACGGCTATCTCTTGTTTTTGTCTGCCGCCTCCTCGTAACAGTTCCGTGTTGCGTTTGAGCGACGTGGGGCGGACCAACGAGGGGAGGCGACGTCCGAGAGACTGTCCAATTGGAGCACAGGACGTGGTGGGAGGCGGGACACTGTTGCAGATAGTAGGGTCTCTGTTTTTTTGGGTGGTGGTGACGCGGTTTTCCAGAAGTTCATTAGTTTAGGAGGGGGCCACATTTGGAGAAGAATTAGTTGAAGCACTGAAAGCTGTTCCTATGTCTCATGGACCTAGAATCATAACTGTGTAGAAAAAAACGACTACCACACCACCACTACTACAAATAAGAATAAGACTGAGAAAAGAGCAGTAACTGCCATAATTGCTATGACAACAACACAGGCACATAGACAGAGAGACTGATAGTAGAAAAGAGAGAGAGATAGTACAAATGATAGGTAGGTAGAAAGAAAGAAAGAATATAGATAGTGTGGTTGAAAGGAAGATAGAAGGAAATAATTAGAAGGAAAAAAATAGAAAAATACAAAGGAAACTGTTTGGAAGTGCAAATTATGCACAGTGGCCAAAAGTAATACTCAAATAATGTACTTAAGTACTATTGTTAGACACTTGAGTATTTTTACTCGAGTACACTTGATGCTACTTTTTATTTCGGCTCCACAACATTTCAGAAGGAAATGTTGTCCTTTGTACTCTACTAGATTTATTTGACAGCCTTAGTCAGTGTTTACTTTGAAGCTCAAGATTTTAAGTCGAAAACACGTGGTTATCGTATCTGTCATATAATGCAATACTAAAGAAGCAAGTGATCCTTGAGTTTGAGGGGCCTGGTTCTGGGCCTCGGCCAAAACTGGTGAGTAAGGTACAAAGTAGTGAAAAATTAGCACTATCTCAATCAAATACAACATTAAAATTGTGCTGAAATCCACTAACGCAGTGTATAACGAGGGAATTTTTTACATTTTCCCTAGAGGCCAGAAGGACTGAAGTCCACAGTAAATACACAGTAAACACCCCTCTGGCTGGTCCAACATCTGTACCCGACCGCCCAATGAGAGGCAGCGGCAGAAGTCGATCAGACCAATCGAAAGAGAGAATCTGGCTTTTAACACGTCGCCCTCGCCAGGAGGCCGGTTCAGTGAAGTTTGAATCCCGTAGCGTCCTGTTGTCGTGTCCTACACCAACATTGTCTCGCAATAACATGGCGGCGGCGGCGGCTGGTACCCAGGGGATGCCGACATGGGAGAGAAAAGCGCGCGTCCTCTTGTGCGTTTTTGGCCTGGCTCTCTCGGTTTATGCGCTTCACGTCGAGCTGTCCCGGGAGAGAAACCCAGATTACAGGGCGATGTGCGACCTGGGGGAGTCCGTGAGCTGCTCCAAAGTTTTCACCTCCAGGTAGGTTGGTTATTCCATTATTTCTTCATTTATTTATATACCTTTTTAAATTCCTGTTTTTGCTTTAGTGCTCCGTGCCCGCGCCGTTGTGCAGAACCAGCAGATCTCGCCTTGTTCTGTAGCGAGATCCGGTTCATTTCGGTCTCCTAACTTTTACTCGTAAACTCTGACATCTGCATTTTTCATGGCAGTTCCGACCCCCTTTCATTGCCACGTGTAACATTCCTCTGGAAGTGCTTCACATCAGCTACTATTTTACATCGTTGGAATACCAAGCAGATATCCCTTGACTTCCCCCGTCAAATTGCTATCTCTTAATCTTCAATGATATGTTGTTCTGACCGTTTCCCTTTCTTTTCTTTGGCAGATGGGGACGTGGGTTTGGTTTGGTCCAGTTCTTTGTGGCCCAAGATAGCCCTCTGAACCAGCCCAACAGCCTCCTTGGCATCATATTTTACACTCTCCAGATGGGCCTTGGTTAGTCTGTCATTGTCTTATGCAAATTATAGTTCTGGGCTATTTATAGTCCAGAGTATCTTCTAGGCAAAATATTGTTTGCATTCCAGCATTTTTGTGAACCATGACCAGCCCTGCACTTCAGGTATTTTCGCATTGCATATTTTGTTGGTGAAATTATATCATTATATTTGATTCTTACACAAAGTTTATCAGTCATAGTTTATGCACGATTTATATTGCTTATGTGGTGTCTTTTATCAATGGTCTAAAATCTTTGTTTCTGTCTTTATCATAGGACTGTTATTGTCCAAGAAAGCAGCAGTGTTTTTGGTCCTCTCCTCCTGGGTGTCAGTGGCCGGCTCGCTCTATCTTGCATCTATTCTCGCCTTTGTTCTGGGGGATTTCTGCATGGTCTGCGTGTCAACATATATTATCAACTTTGCACTGCTCTTCACCAACCTCAAACGGAGGAGAGCAATCGGAGGGATGAAGGAAAAGGCTGGATAGATGGTGCTACTTGTGATATTCAACACCTTCTCTTTTTTTTTTTCTCTGCTGAGCTGAAGCCACACTGGATCTGAAGCGCAAATTCTCTCCCACAGTATTTTATTTTATTTTTTCAGAGAAACGGGACTGGATGTGCGTCTCAGGAGATTTATAAGATACTTTTCAGAACATTGTCAGCCATTTTTGTATATCAGTGTACATTTGTGATTCTAATTACACATTTTTGAAGACTACCTCTTGTCTCATGTGATTAAAGCCTGGTGAAGTCCATAGAAATCCTAAAAGTGGATATACACTAGAATACAGTAAATTACTAGGTGGTAAGCGATCCAGTGGCCTGCAATTACTCAGCCCTACCAGTAGATGGAACTAAATATCAAATATGAATCAAATTCAATTCAATCAAATAACAACAGAGCTATTTGGCTGCTTTGTCTCAAGATGAAGGGAAGTTTACCCTTTGTGAAGGAAATCTTCTATTATTTCCAAATACTTGGTGGACTCAGTCATGAAGTAAATCCTTACCTTGTAATGTGTGGCGAAGGGGGCACCTCTCTATTTCAAGAAAAAAAAAAACTACAGTATTTGTGTTACATGCACGGCTGAAAATAACAAGGATAACATAACAAGTATTGTCAAACTCCTAAAGCAATAGTTAACCCTTTTATAAAACCCTACTTTAAAATGAAAGGCGCCTCACGGAACTAGTTTTTAACTGCAGTTAGAAATTCACAAGCTCACTCCTTCACATTTAGCAATTTGCAGACTCTCCACAAGGATGAGGTTAATGAACACTGAATACTAGATGGAAAGCTGAGGCTACGTGGCGAATATGACGTGAAGGATAAAGGATGAGAAGGAAAAATCCCTGTAGTTGGCTGACTCCCTGAGAAGTAAGTGTAAAAAATATCTAAAAGGAAACTTAAAGGCAGAAATGTTTGCTTGCATTTTATGGTTTTGAACAACATTATTCGACTAAAGTGAGGTGCTGATCAGGCCTAATCAAGTCAAAATGAAAGGGTGCATTATATAGTAGACCACAGGTGTCATAAAAATGGTTATAAAGCATCCCAGTAATCTATATCTAACTGAGAGTTATGGATTTGTATATTCATTTGTAAATTCTTTCAATGATTTTTCTTTTTATGGTTCAATTAAATATTAATTTAGCGTTTTTATTTCTAGATAAATTCATTAATTTGTAAAATCGTTTTATTGTCCAATTAGATATGCATTAATGGAATTGCTTTATTAAACAATCCCATGACACAGTACAGTCAGTTTATTTATTAATTCTGGCTTTATTTTGTTCAGTTTCTACTATCTATACATCTACAACTTTTCAGTTGGTTAAATCTTGTGAAATGTGAATCATTTGCACTTGTTCGAATCATGTTGCCATGTGATCCCAGTAAACACATCAGAAGTTTCAAATGTCAGCCAAAATGTATGACTCCACCCGTGCTACCACAGTCCACTGTGACTGTCATGAAAGCATCTGATAAGTAATCATTTTGTCCATTATTCATCGTTCACATACTATTTTATTTTAATTTACTTAGTACTGAGTACAGAGTAACAATATTTCAAAAAAAGAAAGTAGATGGCCTAGCTCTTATGAAAGTGTAAATGAAGTGGTTATATCTTTTGTTGGCAAACTGACATGAAAAACATTATTTGATACTGGAAATTAGAGCTGCAATGATTAGTTGAGTAGTTGATCAAGAGAAAATCATTTGGAAATGCTCCTGGTAATCAATTCATCATTTTGAGTCCTTTTCTAAGAGAAAAAAATTGCTGGTTCCAGCTCCTGCAATGTGAAAACATGCTGCTTTTCTCTGTTGTCTGTCATTGTAAAGTGAATCATCGATTGAACGATAAAGACATTTGCAATGTCATCTTGGACCCTGGGGAACTGGGATGGATTTCTCAATATTATCTGAAGTTATAATGATTGAACAATTAGTTGATTAATTAAGGAATTAATGATGACAATAATCATTAGCTCCCCTCTATTTGAAGTGAATGGATGGCTGTGCATACTCCCAGAGGGTGTGTACAAAAATGTCCTGTTAGGCCACCTAAGCCGAGCTGACTTACAACATGAAAAGAAGTGCTTCAGCAGCTTTTGTCTGTGTTCCACATGCCACATTGATTGCAGTGTTGACAGATGTCACTTCGGCAGAAAATCAACAAACTCCTTATGGTAAAAAAAATGATGTCCAATTTTAGCTTGTTTTCTGATTGTAACTCCTGATCTCAAACCCAAACTATTACTTACTTTTTCACTTTTCGACTTCATACAATATCCTTCCTCACAGAGTAGTTTCCCACATAATCTAAGTGGATTCTTTGTAACAGGTGACTCACTCAGCTGTCATGTTTAAATCCTCACGTAATCATGTCAAGACTACTTCTCCCCTTTTTAAATGATGATCAGAGACTATAGATAAACCTGCTTTGCTTTTACCGTAGACAATTGTCTGGTCTAAAATTGTGACCGTGAAGTTTGCATTTCCCGGCCACTGTAATAAAATGGTGAGACTGAACTTCCTTCATGTGGTGTGTATGCACAGATCTCTGGAAGTTCCAGATTTTTTGTAACAACATTAGTATTTGTGAGATCAAGAGAGTTACACACATTAAATGTCACGTTTAGCAAAATGTTGAATTTTTTTTTGTTGGCTGGCCCTCACAAAGTTAATTCTAAAATCACAATCGTCCATTACTTTTTTTGTTCCCATGGTCTGAATGATCAGTTCCTAAAGTGAGGCGAGATCAACGCTGCAATGTGGACACTAATCACCACACCAGCACCCAAATTTGGTTTTGAGATCAGTGTTTCAATTCTCTATTTTGGACAGGAAAAATTTTGCGATAACACCATGCCTTGAGTGTTGCTAGTGTCCAAATGATACTGAAAGAATAAGTGAATCTCACTGGATAAAGTAAAACACTGACTGACTATAATGAAAATAATTAAACACATTTCTCTGGTACGTTTGACCATACAAACATTCCAGCATGTAGGAAAGCATTCAAATTCGCGTGGGAGGCTTTTTAACTCATTGTCAAAACACTGAGCTGCTGCCAGTGTTATGTACTGGAGAGCATTTGTGACGACAAAAACTTAGTTCTTCATTATTTATTTATGATGAAAGGTACAACTCATCTTGTGCCAGTATTTAAGGGCTTTTGATACCTTCCAATCCTTTGTTTATGTGTCTTTCTCTCTAAAGCTACAACCAGTAAATGAACATATAGTGCTGCTTCAGCTAAAGCATATATCCGTCTTCTTCTACTACTTCTCAGGACAGCAGAAGTAGTTACATATGAATTGTATTATAATAAAGTGGGTTGTGCACTTTTTTCTGTTTACCAGAGGCTCAACTAGCAGAGTTTTAAACACTTTTCGGTCCTAAATGATTTTTTATGTCAGAACATGACGGTTCAGTGTGCATAAAGTTAACTAGTCTCACTGAGAACAAAGGAAGAAAGTTATTAACTAAGCAAACAAGATTCTGTGTTGTTTTTAAAAGTTATATAACTGCATTTGAAAAGGTCTTTCTCCTTACTGTCACAATGCATATTTGCATTCAAAGAAAAATGATGGATGACTTGTAAAAGTCACGGCGGAACAGGAACCCACAGCAAGCTGTATATTGTTGTTTTTAGTTACGTGAGCGACGCCATCAAGGAGTCAGCATGAGCTGGTCATCACTCGTGTTGAATTCCTAACCTTTGTGGAGTGTTTTTTTTTTTTTGTTTTTTTTAATGTTAACTGCACTGAAAGACAAGTACTTATTGTCATCAGGGATGAGTTGTTGTGTAAAGGTGCTGGTGGAAAAGTTTCTGTGAATGACAGACTTGTTTGTGTGCTGAGATGACAACACTGCAGCTGATTAACCCTTTCCTGCCGAACAAACCCCTGTCTGATAATTGTTATTTTTAATTATGATGCATGATGCCAGTGGTTTGGGTTATGAGTTAGAATTGACTATTTTGGATTACACAAGATAAAATTAATGCATTACTAATTATTACAATCAACTGACATCATACTGCAGATATATTCCTTTTAATCTGGTTAGAAATATTGGAAATATATGCATTTTTAAATAATGAGCCATATTTGTCATGAGTAGCTTGAATGTTACATCCTGTTACATCATAATTACAACAGGTAATGTCCATGATACCAGTGACATAACTAGGATGTGTTTTGTCTCTAAAATACCATTTCATGTCTACATACCAAGCCAAGGTGTTGAAATACACCATTGTCCAACAAACAATGAAAGCAGTCACTTTTGTCACATGTTGTTTAAATGTTCCACTGCAGTCTGTTTCCCAAGAGTAGTACATGTTAATTATTTGTTCTCTCTCTCAATGGGATTGCATAAGTCTCATATATGACTGGTGTGTCTACCCCTTTGATGGGGACGCAGAAGAAGTGAAGGCCAGCCTCGATATTTATGCAACACTAGAGCACAACTGAGCTGTAGTTAGACTGTGAAAGGGGGAAAACTCTGTCATTAAAACCACTGCTCATGACCAAGCTTTATTCCAGATAAAACATTAAAAATAAGGGGAAATTTAAAATTCCAATATTTCTTCGACACTTAATTTTATCCGGTTGTGTCTCTGTGTTGCAAACCTCACATCACCTTTAATTCTCACAGTTAAAGGACTTACAGTTAGGGCAGGGGCCTGACAATACTGGATTGCTTTAGTCTGTACTCTTTAGTCCTCCACAAAAATTAAGCAGATGGAACAAGGAAACTGTTTGTCTTCTTGGATATTAGGTAGGGTGCCTAGTGGGAGGGGCACACCCCATGCCAGGTGACATGTCAAACCAAGCATATAAAGAGGGACAAAGAAGAGCCATCCAGTGACACAATGGCTTTGAGTAAATGGATCCGTATATTGACTCTGACAAGCCTTTTAACAGCAGGTAAGTCAAACTTACGACTGGACCAACATCCTTTGTTGATCTGTAGGTGCTGGAAAGATGGTTTAATAAAGTCGAGTAGGCCTACTCAAATACTACCATCATCTCAAGTTTTATCTACCTCGTGTGACCTAATGTGTCTTTTGAAGCTGCTATGATTTTGTTTTGACTGAGTTTGTGTATTTTTGGCACAGTGTGGCTCGATTATGATTATCCAAGCAGTTGGTGCAGTAATTTGGATCAGGCTGTTATAACAAATGTTGTCTCTGGCGAAACGTGCCTCCAGCAGAAGCAGTCACATTATCTAAGTTATTTATCTGAAATGAAGAACAGATTCTTCAAACTGAGGAAATGTAAATGGAAAGAAAATCTGTCTGTAACGTTTGATAGCTTGACCGAACAGTTGCTGATTCAACTTTTTATCTTGAATTTATTAGACTCATTTTCTCAGGTCCAATTAACTCAGCTGGTTTTACATTTTCAAAACTCATGATATGACTTTGAATGTTAAACTTACGCTCAGTTAACTCACATTTTTAACGCAGCAGAAGAACTTATGTTTTTAAGTTGAAGCAGCCTGAAATGATTTACAGTGTAGTGTACAGTATGCTTAAATTAAAAGGTAAGGTGCTGGTTAACTGGTGCAAAATAGAAATTTTACCAACTATATAATTATTTTCAGTTTTCCTTTCATAGATTAACTTGTCACCATTCAAAAGCTAACCTTCACACTTCAACATGATTAAAAAAAAAAAAACAACTATTGCTTATATAGCAATTATTATCTTTTGCCAATTTATCTTTTAATGCTGAATTGATGCATTAATTTCTAATAATGAAAATAGATTTTATTTTTTAGAAGGCTCTTACATTTAGCCTGTTGTAGTCTAATGTATCTTTTATAATATAGCGATCCTGCCGTGTTAACGTGGAAACTGAGGGTGAGGGGGTACTGTATGTAAGGTTCTAGGGTTGAGTCTCGTTTTGCACACTGTCTGCAGGAAATTTAAGGAACTTTTGACATACTGTAAAGTAATTTATTAGCAGAGTTAATTATAATTTTATAGCTTTTAAAATGTTAGTTTTTACAAGTACCATTAGTTAAGTGCAAATATAATAAATTATTATTTAAATATATAATATATAATTTTTTTTAATGAGTCAATCAATGTAATTACGAAGGGTACCACTTTCTAGAAAGGCACTATTTATAAAGGGTTTATAAGGTGTAATTGATTGCTTTATCAATTATTAGCAATTTTTATACTAATGCTGTAAAGATCCATTAAAAGCCAATGAGAACAATTTTTGGGTTGCCAGGTTGTGGCAGGAGCCCCCTTCGTTTTTTTGCTTTGTGGGAGAGACAACACATTAGGACCAAAGTGCATTTATAACAACTTATTAGAATTTACAGTTTTGACTGTTACAAGAACTCTTTATTGACTATCTTTATAACTTTATAACTTTTACTGTTGGCCTATTAAAACATGAGACACCTATTAGTATTTTTTATCGGTTTACCAGCTTTAAAAAAAACAAACAGTCAGAGGGATTTTTTCTTATTTCAAAATTCCTTCTTATTGAAGAGTTCTAACTGATCTGTAAAGCATTTGTATGTGATTTATTATTTTATTACTTAATAAAGCTATTATTTAATACTTATAAAGTCTTAAAAAGGTGACTTTAGAAATGTGTGTAAGTGTGTAAAAAAGTGTGTAGTGATTACGATGGGACAGGGATCATGAACAGAAGTTGTCACTTTTAATGGAAACTCTTCTGGGGTGTTTGCCTGGAAATAGCCCACACTACTCAGATAACTATGACTAACCCATTTGTGTTGTCTCTGTCCCAGAATCGCATGCTCAACTTGACGGTAAGATCTTTTTTTATACGTAAAGGTCCACATTTCTATTCTATTTCCATTCCCTAACAATAAACATTTCATCTGCTTTCCCAGTGACAACCTGGGAAAATTTTTCACTTATTAATTTAGGATTTTGACTGACCCTCTCAAATTTGGCCCAAATGATCTCTTCCAGTGTGTGGCATCACTCCCCTGAACACCAGGATAGTTGGAGGTGAAGATGCTCCACCTGGAAGTTGGCCCTGGCAGGTTAGTCTGCAGAGGTTTGGTGGCCATTTCTGCGGTGGTTCCCTCATCAACAGCGAGTGGGTGATGTCTGCTGCTCACTGCTTCTCCAGGTGGGTGACTACTGTATAACAGAGATTGCATTTCGATGTCTTTCAGTCTATGGTCTAGCAGTGCTTTTCTTGTCTGAACTGATGCCTATTTGTCATTACTACTTTAGTACGAGTACATTTGGATGGCAGGTTTCTCTTGGCCGTCAGAACCTGCAGGGCAACAACCCAAACGAAGTGTCCAGATCTGTTGCCAGAATCATTTTACATCCAAACTATGACAGTGACACCTTGAACAACGACGTTGCTCTGCTCAGACTCTCCTCTCCAGTCAAGTTCACAGACTACATCAGACCTGTGTGCCTGGCAGCCAGTGGCAGTGTGTTCAACAAGGGTACTGATAGCTGGGTCACTGGCTGGGGCACAGTCGAGGAGGGAGGTGAGAATTTGAACATTTACAAAGGGTCTTTTAAAATAACATACCTGTACATACTGAAGATTTTTTTCCTGAATCTTACTGAGTTTTCTTGCTACTCAAAAGAACATACTGTATGTTGCATGTGCGTAACGACATGTAATGATCTTTTGTTTCAGTGGCTCTCCCGTTCCCTAAAACTCTACAAGAAGTGGAGGTTCCAGTTCTGGGAAACCGACAGTGTAACTGTCTCAATGGAGTCGGTACAGTCACAGACAACATGATCTGTGCTGGTGTTCTGGCAGGAGGCAAAGACTCATGTCAGGTAAGCTTCTTCTTTTCATTTGTCACTGATTGGCAGATGTGTTTAGGATTTTCGGAAATCCTCAGACCTGTCCTCTCCATCTCCTCAGGGTGACTCGGGAGGTCCAATGGTGAGCAAACAGGGCTCCGTCTGGGTCCAGTCTGGAATAGTTAGTTTTGGTTTTGGCTGTGCTCGGCCCAATCTGCCAGGAGTCTACTCCAGAGTTTCCAGTTACCAGTCCTGGATCAACTCCCACATCAGCTCTGACAAGCCAGGATTTGTCAAGTTCACCTCCAGTGGGCTGGATGCTGACAGCAGCTACACCTGTCCTGGTCTCCCAGCTCCTCTAATTACTATTACTGCTGGTCCTGGTACTAGTACTGCAAGACCAGTTACAACCAAAGATCCAGTATCTGTAACCACAGCTCCACCATCTACCATGTCAAGTGCTGAATGTAAGTACCCTGCTTACAACAATGTTTTGAATATGTGTGTCAATCTATAGATCATTCACACAATTAATGAACAATTAACCCAATTTTCAAAAAAAATATAAATTTCAAAACTTTCTTATTCCTTCAGCTGTTTGATCCTCACGTGTGCAGGTGTTATTTTCCCATCATACGTTGATTATTCAGTTGCGCATCTCATTAAGGCCACTGCTTCTGTAATTTGAAAACTGACACCTTTTTTGCCCCCCAGTGGTAGAATGAAAAATGACACAGTGACAGACCGCAGTGACGCGAAGTGACTTAAAGGAATAGTTAGACAAGTCTCTGATTTTTCTAAATTTCAGCATTTTTCTAATGAATCTGTTGAGGTAAGTGTTTATAAAACAATTTGACAATCTCAGTGAAAATAGGTGCAGTCTTTATGTGGGGATGAGGTAGCTTCATGCGCTGATGTCTGCCTCCCTGTCTTTTGTCATACTGCCACTAGGAGATACAAAGGTCAGAAAAGGTCAAATCTTACACATATGGGTTTTAGCTAATCAGCAAGACAGTTACTTTACATGTTAGGTTTTTTGATTACCTAAATATATATCTGTGTTCATGGTGCGTCTTCTCCCTCCATGTAGTTTGATTAAATTCTGCAAATTTCTTGTATGGGACAGCATGGTTAATCAGAGATCCTCTTTCTATGCCCTGTTTTTTCCAGTGTGTGGCATCACTCCCCTGAACACCAGGATAGTTGGAGGTGAAGATGCTCCACCTGGAAGTTGGCCCTGGCAGGTTAGTCTGCAGAGGTTTGGTGGCCATTTCTGCGGTGGTTCCCTCATCAACAGCGAGTGGGTGATGTCTGCTGCTCACTGCTTCTCCAGGTGGGTGACTACTGTATAACAGAGATTGCATTTCGATGTCTTTCAGTCTATGGTCTAGCAGTGCTTTTCTTGTCCTAACTAATGCATATTTGTCATTACTACTTTAGTACGAGTACATCTGGATGGCAGGTTTCTCTTGGCCGTCAGAACCTGCAGGGCAACAACCCAAACGAAGTGTCCAGATCTGTTGCCAGAATCATTTTACATCCAAACTATGACAGTGACACCTTGAACAACGACGTTGCTCTGCTCAGACTCTCCTCTCCAGTCAAGTTCACAGACTACATCAGACCTGTGTGCCTGGCAGCCAGTGGCAGTGCGTTCAACAACGGCACTGATAGCTGGGTCACTGGCTGGGGCACAGTCGAGGAGGGAGGTGAGAATTTGAACATTTACAAAGGGTCTTTTAAAATAACATACCTGTACATACTGAAGATTTTTTTCCTGAATCTTACTGAGTTTTCTTGCTACTCAAAAGAACATACTATATGTTGCATGTGCGTAACGTCCTGTAATGATCTTTTGTTTCAGTGGCTCTCCCGTTCCCTAAAACTCTACAAGAAGTGGAGGTTCCAGTTCTGGGAAACCGACAGTGTAACTGTCTCAATGGAGTCGGTACAGTCACAGACAACATGATCTGTGCTGGTGTTCTGGCAGGAGGCAAAGACTCATGTCAGGTAAGCTTCTTCTTTTCATTTGTCACTGATTGGCAGATGTGTTTAGGATTTTCGGAAATCCTCAGACCTGTCCTCTCCATCTCCTCAGGGTGACTCGGGAGGTCCAATGGTGAGCAAACAGGGCTCCGTCTGGGTCCAGTCTGGAATAGTTAGTTTTGGTTTTGGCTGTGCTCGGCCCAATCTGCCAGGAGTCTACTCCAGAGTTTCCAGTTACCAGTCCTGGATCAACTCCCACATCAGCTCTGACAAGCCAGGATTTGTCAAGTTCACCTCCAGTGGGCTGGATGCTGACAGCAGCTACACCTGTCCTGGTCTCCCACCTCCCCAAACAACTTCACCACCGACCAGGCCAAGAACTACTACCAAAACTGTAACCAGTCCTTCACGTGAGTGTCCTACAAAGAATCTTTGAAGTCAAAGTTTTACACTTTTAAAATTTGGATTATTTTGTTTCCTCTATCTGCAATTTATTTTGGCTTCTCTATCAAATTGTCTCTTTAAGGGGCAGTGTGTGGCAAAGCTCCTATGAACAATCGTGCTGTAGGTGATAGTGGTGTTGTGCGAGGAGGAATGTGGCCCTGGATGGTGAGTCTCCACAAAAATGGGGTCTATACTTGTGGAGGAACCCTCATCGCTGATAACTTTGTCCTCACTGCAGGCCAATGCTTCTCTACGTAAGAATAAAAGTAATTTGTATTAATTACTCATTGAAAATGTTAACAAGGGGAGATGTATTTCTAAGGATGCCATTTTTCCTCCTCACAGCCCCAATCCAAATGTTCGTGAGTGGAGTGTGTTTCTGGGCCAGAAACACGTGAATGGTCATGAGGAGTTTGAGATGTCTCTGGGTGTTGTGAACATTACATTGAGCAAAATGACAGGCTCCAACATTGCTCTGCTGCAGCTGGCTAAACCAGCCAGCTATGGAGATTATATCCAGCCTGTGTGTGTGGACATTAGCAGTGACAGATCCTTTCTCATTGGTAGCCCATGCTGGCTGGCAGGCTGGGGGAAGGGGAGTAAGAACAGAGGTAAGGTTTTATCAAGTTTGTGTCTTAACTTTTGCTTTCAGTGGATCTTTGATAGTTGCTTTATCATGTACAAGGCTTAGATTGATGATTCACAAAAACTGTATTCATGTGAGTAAATGGGATTTTTCTAGGTGCTGTTAAAGCTGGCTCAGGTCTTCGAGACCTTGAAACTCAGGTGGCAAGTTGTGGGAATGTTTCTGAATCAGAGAACATTTGCACTTATACCATGGACCTTCAACAGGTAAAAAAATGTTTTCCCATCAACCGGTGTTTCTCAAATCTCTTTACATTTTCATCAGGGCAGACGTTTTCAGATTGGGTAAATCCTCTTATGATATTCACAGGGAGATCAGGGCAGCCCTCTTCTGTGCAAGTCAGACTCATCTTGGTTCCAGGTGGCCATCGTAACAATGAGTGGAAGTAAATCTGGCCGTGCAGATGTTCAGCTCTTTACCAAAACTTCAAGATTCGGGTCATTCTTAAAGGAGACAGTTGGTGACATGCCGTCTTCTGCAGCAGCTGCAACAAGTAGTGCTCCAGGTTTCACAACTTCCTTATTCTTGACTTTCGTTGTCTCCACTACGTCTGTGTTCCTGTTTTCATGCTGTTAGGTCTGTTGTTGGGGATGACTGAAGTAGTTCATTATTGCACTTAATAGTCAAGCTGACTGATAGCTTTGACCAATCTGCTTCAGTCTTCATTTATATTCTGTACTGTGAATACACTTACGATACTCAGGTTAAACTAAAAAGAATGCATCATGAGACACTTCCAAAGAAGTCTATATTTTTATAACAGAATGTATTTTACTGTAATATGTGGAACATTTCTCAAAGGTGTACAGGGAAATGTCTTTTTCAAAATGTGTTTCAGTTAATCCAGTTAAATAAAGAAAAGTTTTTATTTTATGTATTCTTTAATACATCATACTGTACCTGTTTTCTTTCAGTCATGTATGAAGAAAAATGAAATGTAATATCAATCACATATATAATAAATATTGATGAAGCAACAATTTATGTCTTTTTACATAAATTGGGCATTCTTAGATCAATATTGAATATTTTATTATTTATTCCTAAACAAAGCAATTCAGACTGTCAACAATAGTTCCATCAAATACAATCATTTTTAGCAAGTAAGCAACTCCTAAGCATACCGTGTATATATATGTGTGTGTGTGTGTGTGTGTGTGTGTATGTGTGTGTGTGTGTGTATATATATATATATATATATATATATATACACAATATATTTTAGCAGAGAATTATGTAATGAAAATCGGAATTCAGCTGATTTTTTTTCACTTGACTAAAACAAAATGTGCAAACACAAATAGTTTGCTGAAATTTGAATGCAGAAATGTTTCATAGTAGAAGAACAATACGCTGTTTAGTTCAAAATGTCAATTTGTAAAGCCTTTCTAAAGCCCCTGTCACATTACAGCAAATGCTGGATCACTTGGGCTGAGTTCGAAATCATTCCCCATATAGTGCACTACATTTACCCTCCACCATTTTGTTTGAACTCGGTTCCCAAACGTTTTGTCTACCTTTGATCCCTCGTCACTGGGTGCTTGTGTTCTAAAGAAAATGGTGAATGAGTGAATGAGGGAGTGAGGGAGTGATTTCAGACACAGCCAAGCTCTTTTTTACAATCAGCACAGCCGGTGTCAGTTAGATATGAACTGATTTTATGTTTGATTTTCTTGTGTGGTTGCACCTCCATCATCCCCTGGACCTGCTCCTTCTCCTGCACCATCATTAATCATCTCGTTGTATTTACTCTTGAAAAATCCAGCCTGAGAGAACAAAACAAAGAAAGGCATATAAAAACATTGAAATCCTACATTAGAGCTGCATTATAAATACATGAAAAGAACCAAACCAGACACGAGAATAACTTGAATATTTGAAAATGAAAAGATATTGCATTTATTTATTTTGACTGGGTGCAGTTTGCAATAATGGCTTTTCAATACCACACCTTATAGTGGTTTAATTGTCTCCCTGAAGCTGTATTATAAACTGAAACAATGTATATACAGTGTCTCACCTTATACAGGCCAGCGGTGAGTAAAGCCAGTAGAGCCAACCCTCCTAGCGATCCTCCAACGATCTCTTTGGTGAAGTCTGGTTCTGGATACACTTCTACCTCTGCCACAATCTGAGAGGTGAAATGACAGAATGTGGATCAAATTCAAGATCATTTAAAATAGAAATAAGAGAATTTAATGTGTAATCACCTTGCGAATAGGAGGTTTGTTATTAAATCCTGTTGAAAAGAAGATGTACTGGTTTCTGTCGTATTCCAGACTGGCCGTACTGGTCAAGAGGAATTTGGCAGATTGAAGTCCAATCTGTTTGAGAATTAAAGGGGTATAGGATGAGCCTTTTGACATGATCTTTATTGATGTTCAATTTTA
The DNA here is from genome assembly GCF_016859285.1 of Xiphias gladius. Classification (NCBI taxonomy): domain Eukaryota; kingdom Metazoa; phylum Chordata; class Actinopteri; order Istiophoriformes; family Xiphiidae; genus Xiphias; species Xiphias gladius. The sequence continues at coordinate 12,834,002 of NC_053408.1, read as the reverse complement.
TTACAAAATTGATTATTTCTGAACATTTAACTAAAACATATTTTACCACTTCATAGTCAGGACCAGTTGTAATCAACTACTTCCAAATGTGGATAAAATGTAAACTCATAACTCAGTTTGTTAAATATTATACATGCACATCAATTACCTGCTTTATCCATCTTGAACTAAGGTTGGCAGAGATTTTGTAAATTTTATTCTCCAGTCTTCCCATGAACCTGTTGCACTTGAACACTCGGCACTTGGCTACAGAGCAGTCCTGTCGGTGATTAAAAGAAGGCAGAGAGCAGAGACAACTGTAATTCACATTTATAAATATATACTGTAATTAGGTTAAATCCCAAATTGTAGATAGTGGAGTCATACTTACCACTACTTTATTTTTCTGTATCCGAGCAGCAAAATCTGTGAAATTAGGCTTTTCATCTTTGTCTCTTTGGCAGTCTGGAATCTGAAATAGAGCCGGTTCATGTCAGTTTAACACAGAACCAGATGTGGTCCACATATAACCACATCCCATCCATCTATCCACCCATCCTTGAAGTTGTAGTTGCATAAAAACATTTGAGACACTTTTGGGTTCAGTTACCTGCAAACTGCTCAAATCCACCCAGATGTCTTCATCACCGAGCTTTACCGGCATCCTGATCACCACAGTGAAATTCAGCGCTCTGATGTCATTTGTAACCTAACAGAAGAGGAGAAGAGAAAAGGATGATATGTATAAGGCTAAGCAAGCATTAAAGTCAAGTCTGAATCAAAGTAATGACCATTCAAATGATCATTGATATTATCTTATGATATTTTACCGTGATTGATTGTTGGACTGGTTTCTGCAAATTATTCTTTCCAAAGGTGAAATTGTTGTAGCTGAGGGAACTAATCATATTAAACACAGACATATGAAACGTTTTTTCAATATTAGGTAATACAGTGTCAACTTAAAGTTATTATTACTTTTTAATTAATTTCTTTAGTCTCACACAGACAAACACCAACCTTTCAATTGTAATAAAAATGCTGTACTTCACATTAAGTCCTTTCATTTTGTAAAGTTCACTTGAATTGGAGTGCTCCTGATTCCCACTAAAAGAGAGAAGAGTGAAATTAACTGTGCAAATCACGATATGACTGTTGAACACATACACACTTGCATAGTTCTGTGCTAATAGGCAGGCAGCCGAACAGTACCTGGTAGCATTTGCAGTGACAAAAATCCTGCCCTCAAGTTGACTGTTGGTTTCGATCCCATAGGAGACGATGAATAAAGCCTAAAATGAATTGATTGAGAGAGATCAGATTCCCTCCACGTTTTGCCCGACTGTCTCTGCAGCAGCAAGAGGAGATGCTGCTGTACAAAAAACACAAACCTTAGACATGCTCTTGAAAATAGGCTTGTCAATAGTGCAGTCTGTCTTTCCTCTTGATAAGCCATCTTCACTGTCCAAGGAGTTGCACTCAATTCTTCCCTTTATTAAAAACAAATACATAAAACAAAGCACACATCCAACAGAATTCCTGTATGAACCGAAAGAGGAGCTGACCATGGATGAATTGAAACAGATCCTGACACCTTACCTGCAGACTTGTTAACTTCCTGTAGGAGAGCCCGACTGGGTACGTGAGAATAACGTGGCTGTTGTAGGCGTTTTCCTCGCTGTTCTCGGCTGATACTATTACATCCAACAGTTCATCAATGCCCACTCTAATCTCTGAGGATCTGACAGATTATGAAAAAAGAGAAAAATGCACAGCGATACCTTCAGCTAAATGCTTACATCCCCATGCTAACATGCCCATAATGACAATGCTAACATACAGATACTAAGTAGGTATGATATTTACCATGTCTGCCATCTTAGTCTAGAGTGTTAGCATGCTAACATTTGATAATTATCAAAAAAAACAATGTACGGCTGAGGCTGATGTGAGTTTTGCAGGTATTTGGTCATAAACCAAAGTACTAGACAAATTAAAAATTAAGACCTGATGATGGCGCCACATGAAAACTTAAGGGATCACCGAAGTCACACAGAATTCATCCTGAGAGGGGCATGAATGTGTGTACCAAATATCATGGCAGTCCATCCAATAGTTGTTGCAGCTTTTTTACATAAAAACACAAATTAGAACATCCAAGCAGTGCTAAAGGGAAAGTCAGGGGATCTGTAAAGTCTAGGATTCATCCTAGATACCAAGTTTCATGGTTATCCATCAAGAGGTTGGCAGTAGTAGTACTAGATATTTAAGCCTAAACCAAGTGGTGAACCGACCGACCGGCTGATAGACAGACTGACATCGTCTTCTTTGGAGCCATGCAACTGGCTAAAACATTATACAAAGAGAGTTGGGGTTGCTTGTAACTAATAGTCCACCGAGTACAAAAAGAGTTCATCCACCAAATACTGTGCCTTTTCCAGTGTACAATATTGCTCACTGAAAAAGGCATAGCCAGAATATCTGTTTTTTTCTTTTACTGCCCTGTTCTGAACACCAAAAATTCAAGAATAGAAATAAAACAGCATGCTGATCCATTTGAATGTGTAAACTCTTTGTACTTTCAGAGAAGAGAAAAGTAAATGTGCCCACGCACTCAGGTTAGGGTTCACTTCTGTATCTCACCTGTTGAAGTTGAAATCCACTTTCAGGTTATCTACACATTTCTCGTCAGTGCCGCAGTTGATCTCAAACCCTAACTGTGGATCAGAATACAAAGTAAAACATATTTGTTCAGGAGAGTAACAGCAAACAGCCAAAAAAGACATGAGCGTTTGACTCTGTTTGCTGACTCTTACAAATAAAATTGTTTTTCATTTCATAGCACTGCAGAAGTCTCCATTGTAGCTAATGTGCAGTGATAATTTATGAGGCAACTATGAAAGTAATTCACAAAAAGCAGTGGCCAAAGTGAAGCTGTTTTCTTAACTCTATAAAAACTAGTTTTTCTTGTTCAGTTAATATTCTAAAGACCACACGTAGGAAGTATAAGCAAGTTAAAACTGACCAATGAAACGAGGCTGTCTTTAAAGGTTACTTACACGATGAAAGGTTGTTGTTAGAGCCTGCTGGGCGAGACTTGGTTTGAGATTTGTATTAGAGGGCAGACCGTCAAAGGTGAATCTGAGCTCATTGAGAAGTGCATTGAGAGCATCTTCTGGACAAGCCTGCAAGAAAAAGGTGCAATTATGAAATACTATTTGTCAATGCTGTGAGAGTTGGTTTGAAAAGGACTATTTAAAACAGCATGGGCATCAAAAGTGGGATTTTTTTGTTTTCCGGGACTGGTTGTAGTAAATTTTCCTCATGTTATTAGGTTTTCAGCAACTCACCTCAATAAAGAACCTCACTTTGACGCATTGTCGCTGTCCTAAGGTAATAGTAATTGATCCGTTCTTCTCACGTTGTGTATCACTGATGTAAGCTCTGTTGTTTGGGGCTTTGCGATTGGCATCCAGTGTTAAAGTATAATTAATCCTTGCTCGAGCTGGAATAAATTAGAGTTTGATCTACATGTTACTCGTGTACACACATGCAAGTATTTAAAAGGATGGACAGTGGCTCTGTGGTTCAGAAAAAGTGAGGCGAATGAGGAACCTGTGTCTAGTGTAGATTGTCTGGTCATGGTAAAGCAGATTTCCGCTGTGTTCTTCAGTGGTGTTAAGCAGTTTGAGTTTTGAGTATGGATTTGGTTTGGGTTGAATGACACCGTAGCTCCTACCATTACTATAGGTCTTGATCTGTAAAGTGACAGCAGGAAAATATATTAGCTCAACCTTTGGCTTTGTGATGAATAATCCCGTAGGATACCAAACTGACAACAGTTGTATCTTATTTTAACTGCCTGATCAAATCCAATCCATTATTCTTGAACTGTATTTGCCTTAATTAATACAAAGAAACTGAATGACTTAACATTTCTTTGCTCTGCACACATTGCAAAGCTGAAGTTTAGTTACGCCTGGAGGTATAAACTTCAGGTTACAAATGAACAAAAACATTACAGTGACAAAAGACAGTAATAACGAATGACAGGAGTATCTTGTACTAACCTGAGAATGACAACTGCGCCCTTTGAACCCACCGCTATGTCAGGCAGATTGTCCCGATTCCGGTCAAAAGACAACTGGCTGATCGATATACCGAAGAACTTAAGTCCTGAATGGACTTCAGAGCCAGCAATTCTCTATGTAAATTAAAGTATTTTAGTTCCTCAAATTGAAATTTGTATAGATTTTAAATACAGTGGAAAACATAAGGCCTTGAATATTGTATCTGTTTAATCTTCTTTGCTGGCTCACCTGTGAGTAAGTAGGACTGATTTTCCCCTGTCTTTCGCCATGGAATATGTAGATGCTGCCATGACCGTCATTCTCCAAAGGTGCTCCAACTGCCAAATCACTGAGAGCATCTGTGTTAAGATCCGGCAGCACAGCAAGACAAGAGCCAAACCTTCCTTTGTCAGACACTTCCCCTCTCAGTACGAGTGGAGAATCTAACTGACACTCGACAAGCTGGTGAAAATATACAAATGAGAGTCAATGTTTTCATGGGCTTTAAAAAGATAAAAATAGATGAATTGGCCGGCACTAGATAAAACTGTCCTTTACCAAACCAGTTAATCTGCAAACGTAAACTCTTCCCTCTCTATCATTTTCCTTGTACATAGGGGCAGATATAAGGATTAGGTCAGTGAAGCTGTCATCATTCACATCCATGGCACAAACCGTTGCCCCAAAATATTCACCAGTCTGAAACTGTGTAAGAAACAAATCATCACGTAAAGGAAGAAAACAACACTTTTTATTACAGAAAAAATATTTTTTCAGTATTCTACCCACGGACCGTCTTAACAGCAAGCACGCACCTGCCATGGAAAGGGATCGATCTTTTGTTTCAAGATGTGCTTTGTGTCAACCACCATCACAGCTCCTCTGTGTTCATATCTTGGAGCGCCAACAATTGTCAATGTGCCTTGTGGTGTTTTAGCAATTGCCATGGAGTAACCTAGAATTTGAAAGTCAAAGCCGTCAGTTCAAGTATCCAAAGGTTTAGCCAATGTAGACAAGTTGTATATATATTTTTCCGATTTTTGTAAGTGTTACTCAGCAAAATTTTATCATTAGCTCTGCAGGGAACAAAGTTGAAAATTACATATTTCAACAAATATTGAAAATAATGTTTTGTTTAATTATACAGATTTCAAATAAATGCTTTGGGTCACGCCCTATCCAGTATTCCTTCCTTCTTCACATTGGTCTTCCCTGATGACATTTGTAAAACCATCCAAATTTCTACACTAGCTGTACTTCCACAATTTGCTGATATCTTACTGGCTTTTGCGCAACTCTTAATCATAACTAGCATGCTCAGTGGCAGGTGTAGAATTTGTTTCTTTAAAGGGTTCTTAATTTACCTTTAAATGTAACTTTGGTGGTCGATGTTTTTTTTGTTTATATTTAGTTGATTTTTTCAAAAATACGTGTGACGTAAAATACATTTTAACAGAAAAATATATGTGAGAAGTATGTGTCCAAAAGATGAGAGGAGGGATTACAGTAGAACAGTGCATATACAACTCACATGTGTATGCATTAGTTTATCTCTGTAATATTCTTACCCAGATAACTGTCATTGTTCACATTCAGAGGCTCAAATAAGTACGCCCTCTCGCCTCTGATTGTGTATTGCCGGTAGCCTCCTTTCCACGTGTTGGCACCAACAATAGCCAGCCTGATTCCCTGCAATTTAGACAGACATTTAGAGAAAACGTGTTTCCTATAAAACCTCACCCAAAGAAAAGGCTAAATGCATTATAGATTCAGAGCATGAATTCTGTTCAATAGTGTAGTTGTCTGTGTGCTTTTCAGCCAATTAGGCTGACATAGAGACATGTGTGAGTGGGTGTCTGTATGTCTCAGGCTATATAGTGAATATAGTGAATTTCTGGTGTTTTTGTTATTATTATTATTATTATTACCCCAGGAGCATAAGCAGCACTGAATCCCTCTTGAGCCATTTCCATTTTCAGTGACTCTCCACTGGACTGAGATCCTGTAACAGCAAAAGAAATGAGCACTTAACTTTCTCTATGCAGCTTGTATCAAGCTACATTGATGGATTCCACAGTTATATAAAGTCTGTTACTGAGTTGGTTTACAGTGGCAGTCTCAATAAAACAACAAGTCCATGCTTAAACTGAAAAAATTATGTAGATTTAAAATTTTATTACAGCTTATTGTTTGTTAAAGCAGTGTCTGAGTATTTTCTTATATTGTTCATTTCACTAATATATAAGAGGTGGATGTTCAGCTTCAAATGAGACTCTCTAATAAACAACATAAAAGTATTCATTGCTGACTTTTTGGAACTAGAGCATTTACAGTATTTTCAATGGAAAATGTAAATATGCTTTTAAGCTGTTATGGTAAGTCTACATCTGTACCTTCAATAGAGAAGATTTTGTCCCGCAAACTCTGCCCTATTATTTCAAGTGCGTCAAAGTTCTCCACTTGAAACATATGGTTTGTCGAGGGAGAAGAGGCAATGGTAATCAGTTCCGCTTTTGCACTGTCATCAATAAATGCCCTCCCCACCTAGGGATGTTGAGAAAACATATTTGAGTTGATAAACTGTGCAGCAGACTTGATTTGTTGACTTTTTAATAGACGTTTTATAAGATAAACGTTTTAGCCACGTGTACTAGACGACAAAGCCCATTTATATTAATTACTCTCGAGCTGACTGACAGATCTTTAATAGACAAGCTAACTCTAGACAGAAACTAAATCCAAGATGACGCTTCTCTGATGCTTTTTTCAATTATATATGAAAGTATGTTTCAAATTCACACGTTTAGACAAATCAGGGACGGGCCTCTGAGGTAGTCAAATAGCATCATGTGACACTGCAGACTCAAAACTCACAGAAATATAGTACTGCTAGTCACTGCAACTTGAGCTGTATGTCTTGCTTAAATGCATGAAACAAAAACAAGGCCTATTTTTGAAAATACATTCTGCACGTTTGAATTAACTGAACAACTTACCCCAATAGCGAATCGAACAATATTGAAATCATTAGCCAAGCGTGCTGCCCTGTTCAACTGATGTTTGTCATTAGACGCTCCATCGGTAATGACTATCAAGATCTTCTTCACATTTGATCTGGAACCTCTTGCTGGATTGAAAACATTGTTGCTGTCAAAACAAGAAAGATATAATTGGTTTTTGTTTTTTTTTCACTTTTTTTTACCGTGACTTTTGTAGTGTTATAGGGTTTACTGACCTGGCTGTGTAGGTCAAAAAAAATGTATTAATAATATTTCAGGAGTTTTTCTATTGACAATTTGTCAACAGTTTTGTCACTTTGCTGAACAGCTGCGGTTTGTGTTTCAAAAAACGTGCATTATCTCGATAGTGCAAGTATATCGGCTGAATTTTCCACAGTTAGCTCTGCCGGTTGTCCAGGAATGTAAATAAAAATAATAAATGTCTAGCCCTGTTTGGGTCTCTTCCTGTCCAGACAGGAAATCAACATGATGATTATATCATACTTTAGCATCACGTCAGCACTTACACCATAGTTGTAATGGCAGCTGCTGTATAAGTAGATCCTCCCATTTTCTTTATTTGATCAATTTTAGTCTCCCATGATCCAGATGTTAAAAAGTTATCAAAGTAATAGTGGATTTTGGTTTGCGTAGAGAACTGGGCAACAGCAAACTGCAAAAAGAGAAGAAAAATTGTAGTGACATAAATATTTAACATTTATGGAAACAATTGTCTTTTTTTCAGGACTGCACCGAAAATAAATTCTCTGGGTCTGCACAATAGTTTAAGTGACAGTGGGAACACAGTCCTTTACCTGTGTGCTAGTTCCCTTGAATGAGCCGACCAGATTTTTCACGAAATTCTTCATTTTTTGAAATTCAACAGTTGATACGCTGCCTGAACCGTCCAGCAGAAATACAATATCTGCTAAGGCTTGGCACTCTGTCAGAGACATGGGTCAGGAAATAGGATTATCCATTAAACATTCATTTGAACATTTTTCCACAGACTATATTATATCATGTATACATTATATATGCAGCAGAAAGATTCTGGGCTAAAGTAAATGAACTATGAATACTTTATACCTACAGTACAAAAACTTCCCTTTTAATGTCCTTTCATTGTACCTGCATTACCTAGGTGTCTACCTCAGTAATACCTTTTCATTTAGTTTGGGTTCACACAAATCATTACTTTCATGTGTGTTTTAATTACTGTAAATGTGATCACTTTTGATGCTGAATTTTGTTTTATATTGTTGGACATGGTGTAATCTTTTTTGGTTAAATTCACATATTTGATAACGCAAGAGCACAAGAGGTGTGTGGTTTGGGTTTCACAGTGAATAGGAAGGAATTAAAAGGAGGACAATATTTTGCCATAATTTATTTTCCTTATAATCTAGACATGCTTCTAGAGGTGTTGTTTAAATTCACGTCAAAGTTCTAGCTTAAAATAAATGTATTGTTTGTCTCAATATTTGCATTTGTATCTACTTCTATTTACTTTAGGAATGCCCTTCTGTTCTTCTTTCCTTGCATTGGGTGGAAGCCAGTGTTTCTCAGCATCCTGCAAAGCTGTGACCACTGTAGATATTAAGTAAATATTTTTCTTTGATATCTGCAGGCAAAGAGGTCTTCCTTGCTGTGCATGTACAGTATCACGTACATACCTGCTGCCTTTGCAGATGACAACAAAGGGGATGTTTGCTACCTTTGGGAAAGACGTCATCATCCAATGGAGACCTGCTTTACAACTGCAGGTAAGCTAAACTTGGTTTTTCCAAACTGAGTCCTGACCTCAGTTGTCCTTCAGCATTGTACACTTGGACACTTCAGTCCAGGGTTAGATTAACAAAAAACAACCTTTACCTTTATTTCTGCAAGGAGTTTGATGACAGAGTTATTTTATTATTTTTATTATTTATTTGTTCAAATTTATTCAATTCCATTTATTTTATTCACTGTAGTTTTAGTTTATAGATAATAAATCTCATTCCAATACACGCGCTTGTTGTTATTGGTATTTCTTTCTCGCATACTGTATATGTAAGAACCTACTCACCAGACTGTTTGATTCAGAAAATGTAATTGTAAGTTATTGTCAACACGTACAATTAACATTTCTATTGTTAATTTCCTCTCGCTTGCTGCATACTGTATGGCTAGCTGTTTGTTTCAGTGTTCAGACAGGAATAGGGAGGAATTTAGGGCAAATCACTCCAGAAAAGCCCCTTGCCAAGGTGCTACAATGCACCTAATCCAATGCTAATGCTAATGATGTGCATGTTACTTTACCTTTTTCAGCAACTCAACATACTGTATTTACCTTCAAGAGACGAAGGCACAGGGCTTTGAACAATATCAGAACGGTCTATCTGAAAGCATACACCTCTGTACATGGTGATACTTTTGCAATCCTTTGGGATGGTTGGGCCACATGCCTGGAAAGAGACAAGTTCAAATCCTTATTAACAGACAATACATTGATCTGTTTTCCTGTCCCTTAAACATACATTTTCAAGCTGCAAGAAGGCAAGAAATACAAAGTTAAAAAAATTCAAGAGGAATTTTGACTGATCTCTGCACTGATATTTACAATGTACAGGAAATCTCTAGTTTAACAACTCACCAGGGTGTTTTGTGTGGCGGGGTCACTTGTCATTGTCAAACCAAGGGACATGTTGACTGCAAAATCTGGCACTGAATTGAAAACATTTAACAGTTACGTAAAAACACTCATATTATACTCAAGTAATGACAATCCCTGGTGGCAAAATACCTTTTACTGCGTAAGTTTCTGGACTTTCTGTCAAGACATTTAGAAATGAATAGTTGCCTACCTTGAATTTTCAAATTTTGGCAGGAATCACCAAAGCATTTATATATTTGCCCCCTTCCATTTTGTGAATACTGTTCAAGGGGAGCACTGGTAAGCACGCTGAAGAAATAAAAAACAGACAAACATTTAAGAGAGCCAGTCCGATAAGCATAGTGTAGCTAAATAAAACCTATATTTTTTATAGTAAGAAATTTGTTTATGTCCTCACCGCTGTGAGACACGCATCTGCACTTACTCTGATTGTCTTTGCACCACCTGGTAGCCAAAACCGGCAGCACTGTCAGTCCATAACTTCCAAGCCACAAGATCGATATTGAAAAAAAGGCCAGTTTTTAACACTAAGAAATGAAGAAGAAGAGACCTGAATCTGATTTAAAGCCACTGTGTGTAGAATGTTATTGTGATGATAGCAACCTAAAAATTATTCTCATTGCATATGTTTTTGTCTGTAGGAAAATCTATACACTCTTAGTGTTGCTTTCATTCTGTTTATAGGGTATAGTGGTGTGAATTGATGTCTACCACACAGTATTTTTTGATAATACCACTAGGGAGCACCAAAGTCAGAACATTTCAAATCCTAAACATAGTGTCTCTAAGCAATTGTTCATTTAACACATTTTCAAAATTACATTCGTGAGCCAGTTATTGGCTGTTCTGATAACTTTTGATTCCTATTCTATGGATAATTTCTTCTAATCTTTAAAAGCAGAAGAGACTGTTTTTACATAAAAATAATGAGACCAACTTGAATGTAAAGATACGGTATACTACTTTATATGGAACCATGTAGGACTTCCTTCTATACATGGTTTTCTGACAATGACTGATTTTTGTTGCGCTATCAAATCCTTCCTTTTTTTCCTTTTTTGGCCAAAACACTGGGTTCTCTAAAAATGTCAGAACAATAAAAACTGTTGACAAACCACATGACAACATATTTTCGTCATGGTCAACAACTTTGCAAGAGATTGTGGGAAAACTGTTTTTTTTTAGTGCAATACTTGCAATTGAATTTTATTCAACATAATAAAATAATAATAATTTATGATAATTAGTTACTATGCTACATGATTTACAGCTGAATGGTATTATAAATGTTATAAAATATCATTTAATGAAATGACACAATAATATGTCATCACAGCTGGTACGAATACTTATAAAGAGACAATGTAAGAAAAAAAAGTCGGGAAGTTTGAGGTTGTCTTACCTGACAAGAATACTGTAGTAGTGATTATCCAGTCCATTGTGTTAGTCCCATGGAAAATGCTCAAAGTATGATGTATCCTCCGAGCTCACATAAATGTGTTTGGAAACTGTGAGAGGTTACTATTTCTACCACTGTCAAAGAGGGATATTTCGAAAGTAAACTGCCGAAATCATACATAGACTGCTCAAACACAAGGTAGGTAGTTAGAGGAACTCGTATGTAGGAGGGGTTAAATTGATGACTCTCGTATAGCAACAATATATGCTGTCACTTGATTACATCAATTGTCAGCATATAGTCAAATTTTCAACTGAACCATGTGCATTGTTAATTCTGATTCAATCTTTCAAGAAATTTTTTTTCAAAGACCGATATGTCAAAGACTTCTATTAAGTAGAGGGAATTCATTTAAAAGGCTGTTTCCAAGCAACCAGATAATACTACCCATGATGCAGTGGATACTGATACTCAATTAGATGTTGGGCTGATAACTAATGATTAAAATAATAAATGACTAAATAAAACCTTGTCCCTAACTACAGCTCTTGCTGGCTGCTGTGGCACTCAAATCTTTTTTAAAAAAAAAATATAGATGTTAAATGTTGATGTGAGGTGTTTTTTAAAAATCACTTTAAAATTAAAGATAGTATCCACAAGAAGGAGAAGATTTGTTGGGAATTTAGTTGTAGGCTATATTAAGGGACATGGCATTACAAATTGCATACTTTTCTTGAGATATTTTGGTGGTTCTCTTTTCCTTACAGTGCTGTTTGTTCGTCCTGCGACCAAGTTCAATTCTATGTCATGAATACAGTTGAATTAATTATCTCGTTAAGCTTTACCCCTTCAAGATCTGTGTCCTCTATTTCACTGTGAAGACAAAAATAAAAAAGGTCCATTTCTCCTTTTTGCTTGACTTCCTCTGCGATCTCACGCCACTGTGAGTATATTTGTTAGTTTTTATAAGAAGTTAGCTCTATGAGATGGTAGAATAGCAGTGGATTCAATATTTAATGACTTTATGTCTATCGTTGGCCATTTATGTGTGATTTTAAAATAGAGAAATCATTGTAGATGTTCTGTGGACATACCTGCTGTGAGTGTGAACCCATTGAGTTTATGTACTATGAATTATATTATGGTGTAATGGGTATTTCAGAGTAAACAAATAGAGGAAAAAATTTAGGGAGTAATTTGATCATGACTTCCTTTTTTTTAAAAAAGGAAACAATTTCTGAACCCTGCCTGCTGAATACATCATAAAGCAAGTGGTCATGCCTTTTGTCTCTTTATCACAACTCTGCATGTTGACTGATTCTGCTCACAAACTCTGTTCAGGAAGTGAATCTCCTTCCTGCCACTGCTTTCTGCGGAGTGTGCCACTGTCAGCACAACCCAGAGCTCTGGCCACCTCCATGCCTAGGCGCAAAACTTTACATCTTTTCAATATGTGTGACTTGTGTTTTCACATAACCTATGTGGGTGAGAAAATGAGGCAGATATAAAGTGTTGTACAACTTCACCGTGTGCGTGTGCAAGTTTTGCCAAGCTCACTGCTTGACCCTTCCCTGCCAAGCAAAGACGATCGAAAAAGGTCAAGAAAAGGTCAAAGATCAGCACACTGCTGTGTCTGGATTGGATTTCTAAGGGCAGGTTAGCAATGTCGTCACATGCTCTCCAAGCCTCTGTGTGTGTGTGTGTGTGTGTGTGTGTGTGTGTGTGTGTGTGTGTGTGTGTGTGTGTGTTTGTGAATGTGCGTGTGTGTGAATGTGTTTTAGTACATACTGCATATACCCAAAAGTTGTTATCTTCCGCCACATACCCTTTCAAGTGACCTGGGTGCTAAGATGCTCTTCTCAGATGAGACAGAAAATTTTAAACTAATTGTATTTGATTAATGCATGAAACCTGTATTTATTCCTTACAATGTACAGTTATAAAAAGGCCTTAATCTAGGATGTACAGGGTGTAGCAATGTGCTTGGATGATGTATAATTTTGGTTAAGGAGGATGAAGGAAACATCTTTCTTCATCAAATATTTCTAGGTAATATCTTCTACCCAACTACCTACCTATTCATTCTATACCTTCATACAACATTTCTAATTGTCTTTCCCCCATAACTCCCACCCTACAGTAACAGTCCTTCACTCTGTTGCTTTCTCTGCCATTCACTGAGACACTCTTTGCCCTTTCAGTGGCTGATAACCACCATGTTACTCCAGCCCCAGTCTCTCTGAATGTCACGAGCCATCTCTGGTTGCGTCCTGTTCTTTTTATAGCTGGGCAACTGAAATGTGAGGGGTCACAATGGGAGGATAAATACAAGGGCCAGCGGGCTGGGGGGTGTCGCAGACGAAGGCCGGATCTTCTCCCTCCCTCTCTCTTCTCTCAGCTCTCCTCCTAAACTCAAAGGTAAAAGAACAGAAATAACAACTAAGAGATAAATGCATTGCTTTAATCTGCTTTTTGTGCTACCTGTTGAATATTTAGTTGTTATAAGGCATTAGGTCCTTAACACTTCACACATGCCAGAGATGTGATGTTTCACCTATTCCTTTGCTCAAACAAGTTTGTGGTTACTGTGACAGCTAGGGTATGTGAATGCCAGATTTACTCTACAGACTCATGTCCTCTTACTTATCTCTGATACACTAAAACAGACTGAAACATCTCAAATTTTCAGTAATACACTCGCTATTCACTGATGATTTGCTTCACTTGAATGGTAGTCCACACACTGACAATTCTCTGACAGTATTTAATATTTTCACAAATAGTATTGTTATATAACACTCTCATTGACATGACTGTAATACTATGCCTTCCTCTATGCGATGCAAAGTTTCCACTGCATTGTGGTCAGTAGTGACTTGTTTGACTGTGTTTTTATTTGAAAATTTGTCAAATTTGTCCATGTTGTCTAGTTACTAATCTTCCTGTAGAGTACTTGACTTCTGAACAGTGAAGTCAAGTACTCAAATCACAAATCACAAATCTCACAAATCTCTTTTACATAAGGCCTTGTTGCTGAGCCATAGTGCTTTCATTGCTTTGCAGAAGCACACTGTGTATATTTAGTCCGGCCTATTGATAGTGCAGGCACAGAAAGGGGAAAGAGGGTGGGGGTTTGTAGAGGAGGTGTGTGACAGAAGAGCAGGGAAGAGGAATGAGGAGGGAAGGGGCAGTGAAGGGGAAGAGAAAGGTCAGGGATAAGAGGCAAGAAAATGGAATAGGTCATTCACATGCTAGTCATGATTTTTCAAGGGTGGTAAGATACGCCAAGGGTGGGGCAGAGGAGGGTGGAGGGCTCTCTGACACTGGATCCCTTGTGCTGTTGCATATTGTGCCTGGAGAATAGTGTGTAACCCCAGCATATAAAGTGCCTCATGTTACTACAGCCATTATAGCTGCAACAGCTGCAGCCACATGGTCGTGGCACCAGCTGATTTGATTTGTTAAACAAGAGGAGACAGATGGACAGGAAAATGTCAAGCCATATAGTCATGGTTTGTTACACCTCTTCCTTCACAGTCATCCTATAGAGGTGTTCTGTCTTTCTTTCATCAAGCAGTTTCTCACGCATTCTAAAGTGGAACCAACATCTATGCAGCTTGAAATTTGTTGAACTTTCAATCTCTATGTAATTTTAACCCCGTGTCTTCCATTTAGCTCTACCAAATGTTTTCTTATTATCTCATCCTTGGTCTGTCTTCTGCCCCTCTTCAGAGTCAGGATGCCTCACGCATACCCCTTCCTCACTCCGGAGCAGAAGAAGGAGCTCAGTGATATTGCTCATAGGATTGTCGCTCCCGGCAAGGGAATCCTCGCTGCAGACGAGTCCACTGGTAACGAAATTCAGGAAAATTAATTTACTATTTACAGTTTAAAAAGCACCAATAAGTAATTTAGGGTAGCCAACCTTTATCTGAAAAGGAGGCTCTATTCCGCTATTACGGAAATAACAGAGTTGGCATGGACATACGTGATGATGAAGTTATTCCAAAACTGTGAAAACAATAACTGATATAATAAATAAATAATAATCAGAGTTAAGGCTAGGTCGTCACTGGTTGGCTTAAATATAAATTTCTAAGAACTAAACTGGAAATTGTCTGCAAACATCTGCAAATGCACACCCAAACACGCCAGTGCAATTCACAACTAGACCAAGTTTTCATCTGTCACCACAACCTCCAGGCAGTGTGGCTAAGCGATTCCAGAGCATCAATGCTGAGAACACTGAGGAGAACAGGAGGCTGTACCGCCAGCTCCTCTTCACCGCTGATGACCGCATCAACCCTTGCATTGGAGGCGTTATCCTCTTCCATGAGACCATGTACCAGAAGACTGATAGTGGCAAGGTCTTCCCGCAGTACCTCAAAGAAAGAGGCATAGTGGTGGGCATCAAGGTCGACAAAGGTGTTGTCCCCCTGGCCGGAACCAATGGCGAGACAACCACCCAGGGTGAGCAAAGAACAGACTTAGACTAAGATGAAAAATGCATCAATATCTTGTAGTATCTCTGTGTAACTCATCCAGTGTGTCGTCTCCCTCTTCCACAGGTCTTGATGGACTGTATGAGCGCTGTGCCCAGTACAAGAAGGATGGTGCTGATTTTGCCAAGTGGCGCTCTGTGCTGAAGATCACCCCAACCACTCCCTCAAAACTGGCCATCATGGAGAATGCCAATGTCCTGGCTCGCTATGCCAGCATCTGCCAGATGGTAAGACCCAACTGATAGATGCAGAAATCAGTGTGGGTTCTTCACCAATTTTCCTCATAATTTTACAGGCTTCATAGCAAGGACGGGATCTATGTCTGTAAGTTATCGATAGAAAAAGATGCCCTTTCAACAGTCTGTGTTTTGCAATTATGTTTGCTTCAGCTTATATTTACAACACAGAAATGTCCATTCAAATACCTACTAAATCACATCAAAGGATTTGTAGGTGGTCCCAGAAGCTATGTCAGCTTCAATTACATGTGCTTACTGTATCGTGATAAAAGCAGCATCAGTGCCAGATTTTGCTCAGCAGGAGATGCATTTAATGTTACTAGGTCACTTACTTCCTACATGGGATTTTGGGTGGACCAAATATTATAAATGTTCTGCACTGTTGAAAGAATTAATCTCTCTCTCTCTGTGATGCTTATAATCTGCAATATACTGCAACTGCTATATTCTAGATAATAAATGGCAATTCACTATGGAATTCCATTAGGCCTCTTTTTATCAATAAAGAAATCATCAGCGTTACCCATTTCTACTTAAGTTGAGGGATGAAAGTAGCTCTTTCAAACTCTGATCAAAATTTTCTGGAGTAGAAGAGACTGGAGAGGATAATAACATTTACATTTATAAAGTCTCTGTTGTAGCTTTTAAAAATGACCACCTAATTTAATAAAACCCCCTAAAATCTGGACCCAGCTTTTCACAGCTTTCTGTATTTGTTAACATGGTCGTTTTGACTGTCGTCCCTGCCTTCCCCAGCACGGCATTGTCCCCATCGTTGAGCCCGAGATTCTCCCCGATGGTGACCATGACCTGAAGCGCTGCCAGTACATTACTGAGAAGGTCCTTGCTGCTGTCTACAAGGCCTTGTCCGACCACCATGTCTACCTGGAGGGCACCCTGCTCAAACCCAACATGGTTACCGCCGGACACTCCTGCTCACACAAGTACAGCAACCAGGAGATTGCCATGGCAACTGTTACCGCCCTGCGCCGCACTGTGCCCCCTGCAGTCCCTGGTGATCTGGATGCGCAAAATATTCTCCTGTTGACATGCTTACATCTGCAAACTTTTCCTAAAACATTGAAGTCTTCATTGATTAGTCTTCATGACATTCACTGAAATGTCTAGAGAAGTGTGTTGCTTAACTCATCATCTTCCTGTACAGGCATTACCTTCCTGTCTGGTGGCCAGAGTGAGGAGGAAGCCTCTATCAACCTGAACGCCATGAACCAGTGCCCCCTGCACAGGCCATGGGCCCTAACCTTCTCATACGGCCGTGCCCTGCAGGCCTCTGCCCTCAAGGCCTGGGCTGGCAAGAAGGAGCATGGAAAGGCATGCCAGGAGGAGTTCATTAAGAGAGCTCTGGTACGTGTGATATAAATAAAAATGTTAATATAAAAATGTATCATTATATGTGTCATGTCATTATATAGGAATGTGTTACAGAAATGCTGCAGTAGACTTTTTTGTTTAGAGAACTGTGTGGATTTTCAGCATCAAACATCAGTGATGTATTGTGCATTCAATAATACTGTCCTTTTTTTCCTTTTACAGGCTAATAGCAAGGCCTGCGTGGGTAAATATGTTTCCTCGGGATCCAGCGCTGCCGGTGGACAGTCACTGTTTGTGGCTGACCACGCTTATTAAGCATGGACACTCAACGTTTCCCGTTCAACCTTCTTCCCACCATTATTATGTTACCACAGAAAAGGCCACGTCTTCTTAGTCACTGCCTCTTAAACTGTCTCTACTACTGAAGAATAACACTTTTACTGCATAAGATGGAAAAAAAACTTTTCTTTGGGGTTGTTGCTGTAGCTAGGAGATTCTGAAAGAAATGTTCTGCTTCCATTCCCTTACCTTTTATTTTTAAACACCTTTTTTCAGGTGAAGATTATCACACTGTTTTTACACAACTTGTACTAATCTTTCCTTGGTCTGATTACATCAACAATTTATACTGTTACCATGGAATAAAGCATTTACCCTAATATGTTGCTTTACTTCTTTATTTTTAACTTACTTATTTTTTGAGCTTTGCATTAGTTCCTTTTTGAGTAACTGCACAAGATTATTACCGAGAAGCTGGAAACAATGTAGCCTAAAATATAACGACAAACAATATGATATATATACACAGACAGTATATATATTCAATTGTATTTATATAGGCACAAATTATAACATACATTATCCCCTGTATGTTACAAAGGTCGCCAGGCTTAGTCCTCTAAGGCTACACAAGCCTACCTCGGAACATGAGTGAGAGAACTAGAACTAAAGCCATACCGCTGCTAGAAGCAGACCAAGCCCCTCCCCATTATAGTGTATTATTGCAGATTGAACTATGCAACACCTTCAAATAGCCAGACTTAGCTCCGTATGGACTGACTTCAACATTAAAAAGCTGATTACTTGTTGACTTATCAACAATTTCACACTAAGAATTGGACCAAGCTCCACAGTAAGCGCGTAAGCATGTTGTGCTGCTGTTTAAATGCTCTCTAAATAAGTAAAATTTAGAACACAGGACTTTTTGCTGTAATTGAGAATTTTTATATCAAGGATCTGATTATTTCATTGAATATTTCAGTCATTGTTACTTATCAGTAATACTAATAGCAGTACCAATTCCGACTAAATCCACTTATTACCTCCGCCAAGGAGGTTATGTTTTCACCCATGTCTGCTTGTTGGTTTGTTTGTTTATTTGTCAGCAGTATTATGCAAAAAGTAGTGAACTATTTTTTACCAAACTTGGTGGAGGGAAAGTGTGGATCTGGTTAGAGGGGCGGATCCAGGAATTTTTTATTACTTTCCTTGCAAAATATGGCATTTTTCAACATTTTGGCTTTGGCGCAGGTATGCTCAATCCTACTTTTCTTTTGTTTCAATCTGATTCAAAAGTGTTTTATTTCAACCCACTGTGACCGATAGAGCAAAACACATCTTCTTTTAATATTAGTTTTAACATTAAGTGAATTGTGGTGCAACTAAGAGATAAATGCAATAACATGAAAGGCAGATCTGAATATGAGTATATGTGTTAAACGAAGTTTGTGTTACATCAAAATAGGCCAATAGGAAAGAATTGAGTGCAAAAAACATCCAGTTTGAACATATATGCAAGTAGAATCTGAAACTTTGTAAAATGATTTAAAAGACAAACACAATAAGAAGTGGAATTTCAGAAGTTGTTTTGCAAAACTATTGAGCTAAAATGTGCTGCAGGAACAATGTTACTAAGATGACAACAAATGCAAGCTCAGCTGCAAAAGTTGATGCTGTGGAGTTTGGAGGTGGAGCTGCTGTGGTTGTATTTCCAGATTCTGTGCGACACACAAAGCTGTTGTCTTGGTCGTTGCCACTGGGGGTGAATGTCACAAAGCTAACATTATCCCCTGCCACTTGATCTTTGATCCAAGTCTGGAACTGAGAAACTCGGGCGTAGACCTCAGGGTAACCAGCCAGGGCACAAGGTACTCCAAAACTGGTAACGCCGGCCAGAATCCACACTGAGCCTTGTTTACATTGTAAAGGTCCACCGGAGTCCCCCTTAAAAAGGTGAAACACAACAGTTAATTGACACTCCTGTTAACTTGAACAGAATAAGACTGGAGTAGCCTAGCCTAGCACATTGTCAATGACAATAACATTTCAATAGTAAAAATATATAAATTTTAGTCTCGTGATGCTCTATTGTTACATCATGGTGCTGAAATTGGTATTTTAAGTATTAAGTATTTAAGTACTTTAACTTTGTGCATGAGTATAGAGGAGTTTAAGGGTAAAGATACTCCAAAGAAGAACAGAGGCCTGGTGGCATTTTTCTCAAGCTTTTGGTTTTACTTCAAAACCACCTGCTCCGAATATGTAGCAGTATCTCTTGAGAGAAAGGTTGAGTCAGTGAAATCAAACACAAAGGCAGGACACAACCGAGAGTCTGCTGAGCATAAATTCCAATTCCATTCAAGCACAACATCTGATCTGGAACTCATCCAGGCACAGACTGCCACGGAGAAAAAGAAAATGCATGGCAACGAACCAAAAGTGAAAGTCCAGCGAAAAACATTAGTGGAAAACAGTTGATACAGACCTGAGAAAAGTTCTGGATGGATCAGAAGAAGAAAAGAAGTTCGAGAGAATGAGTGATCTGATCTACAGTAGAAAGGTTTGGTATAAAAAAAGCAGGGAAGAAAAAAACACCTGGGAGAAAGTGGACCCAGTCTGAGGCTGCAGAGCGAGCGAGCAAGCAAAATCTGCTCTCAGGCACGGAGACATTGTAGGTTAGGTGCAGCATAGTAAAGGTGGTTTTGGTCTCGTGACATGTCGTCCGACTTGGCACAAAGCAACATTAGCCCAGCGGCAAAAGCTAGTAGTTGCAGAGGTCTGCCAGCAAGAGGAGTCAAAGTGCAAGGGCAGTCTCAAAGGCCAAACAGGGCCAATGGACGACATGGAAAACCTGGAGCACCACAAACTAAGCTGGAAGGATCTATGGGAGATGGAAAGAGGCAGAATTAGCTTCATCATCTGAGCCACCTATAATGTGCTTCCCAACTTGAACCATTGGATTGGAGTAGATCAGTCATATCTGCTCTGCAAAGAGCTGGCACCTCTAATGCACATCCTTACCGGCTGCAATACAAGGCTTTCCCAAGGCCGCTATACCTGGAGACACAATCAGGTTCTCCGGCAACTGGCAGGTATCCTGGAGCAAAGGAGAACTTTTGCCAAAACCCTATCTCCCCAAACAACTGGCTTCTCTAACGCCATTGCCTTCGTACCAGCTGGAAAACCTCTAAAGCTTCCAACTACAAGGAGGGAATCAAGCCTGCTGGACACAGCCTGTGACTGGAAGATGCAGGCGGATCTAGACCAGAAGCTCATCTTTCAGCCAGAGATCATGACAAAAAATCACAGACCAGACCTGGTTTTGTTGTCTACCTCACAGAGGTCCCCATGCATTGTGGAGCTAATTGTACCTTGGGAGAATGTTGAAATATGCAAACATAGCAACTGAAGCAGGGCAATGGGACTGGAGAGCATGACTGCTACCAGTAGAGGTGAGATTTAGTAGATGCAGAGATTTTGTGGCCAAATCCCCCATCGGGATCCTGAAAGAGATGGGAGTTGAAGGGTGGGCTCTGCAGAGGCTGCTGAGTGTAGTAGCAACTGGCTCTGGCTGAAGAGAAAGGACCCGATCCAGGCTGTAAGGTGACCATCAACCTTTAAGTGTCATGGGCTCATCAGTGAAACACCAGTAAAGGGGGGTGCCCACCTGATGACCCCAATGCAGTGATTACCCCTACCGCCTCTAAAGATATCAAGGTAGTGCTGGATATGTAAGGGATAGTTACAACAAGTCTTATGAGTTCAAAATCATCATCTATTATTACTGTTACTGAATAATTATTTTTCAATAATCATCAGCCTAGCTGACATACCTGAGCAGTAGATAAATGATAGTACATTAATACCAGGTATGTTATCTGACTGCTTTCCCATCTGGTATTTATCGACCGTTGTTTCCTTGTCACTATTTTAGTGGATCTCCTGGTTGATAGGAGTGTTTTCTAATGTTTTCTAATGTTTGTGTGAAGTGTCAAGTGATAAAAGTAAACAACAGAATTAGTCAGTCCTGCTACTTCATATATTGCAACAATGGGTCATTATTTTAACCTGACATGCTCCTTTGTTCTCTTGCCCAGCACAAATCATGTTGTCCGATATGTTCGCAATTGTTTGTGTGTTGTAACTGCAGCTGCACTGCTTGTGTCCAATAACAGGAATCTGAACCTCCTGAAGTGTCTCAAAAGCCTCCATGGGTTCTGTAGGAGAGAGAGTATGAAATCAGTCCATCATCTTCCAGTTTCAGTAATCCCAAAGTATTATTTATCAATAGATTTATGTCTTATAAACACATGATGACAAGTATCTTTTGCTGGTTGAGGATTTTTAGCCACCCTTATGGTATAGCTCTATGGATGTCATGGTCAGTCTGTCTGATGGTTGGTCAGTCCAGACTCTTAGCCTTGTTTTCTTATCTATCCAGGAGCTCCTGCACCATCAGTGAATATTAATGTGCTAATGTGACTGTGCACCATATACTTGACATGCCGAAAAATTTGATGGAGAAGAACAGGTCTGGATGGAGAATTAACTGTGAAGAAAAACTGCCTGACAAAAATGTAGTCTGAATGCTTACTCTGCATCCAATTGTACAACCTTAAAGGATACTCACCATCCTTTCCAAGTCTGCCCCAGCCAGTGGCCCAGCAGGGGGTGGAGTTGTAAAACTGGCTGGCGCTACTTGCTAGGCACACAGGTCTGATGTAGTCAGTAAACGCAACAGGGCTTCTGAGCTTCATTAGGGCAATGTCATTGTTCAAATAAGTGTTGTTGTAGTCAGGATGGACGATGATTTGGGACACAGTGCGGTTCACCTCATGAACATTAGGGCCACTTTGAGTTTCTCTTCCAAAGTGCAGAGTCCATGGACTAACTGATTGCCTGGATTTAAAAAAAAAAAGGATCATTAAATTGGTCAGTGTAGGCAGAATACAGTCTATTGCAGGGTGGGTTAGCTTGCAGGATAACCCACCCTGCGCCCATCTTTTGTCTATTAAATCATTTAAAGAAGATCTGAATTTATCCAATAGTTCATTTATTACCTCCCCTAGGGAGGTTTTTTTTTTTTTTCATGTCTCTTGCGTTGATTATTTGACTGCAAAATTATGCAAAAACTACTTAGCCAATTTAAACTGTATGCTGTTTGACATTCTACGCTCATCAGATATAGGTGCTCTGTTGTACACTTTTTCTAGGCTCTGGTCCATTTACTGTCTGGTACATGCAGGTTTACATCTATGTGGGTTTTTTTTTTTTTTTTTTTTTTAAAGAGAGATCCGATTTTGGTTCAGAAAGTATAGTTTCTGTATGGTGTCTTTTTGAGTAAAAATGTTTTGAAACTGTGAAGGCTCTGATGTTTGCAAGAGAGAAATGTAAGCCCAAGAAATGAAACAAGAATGAGGGATTTTTAGGGTTTTGTGATTTGTGGTGAATGAGTATGAGTTTGTCTTACGTTATGATGCAGTGGGCTGCTGTGAGTACCCACTGATCGCTGATGAGGGTCCCTCCACAGATGTGACCATAAAAACTGAAGTTCAAGCTGACCTGCCAGGGCCATAACCCAGCTTTGGCACTCTCACCACCCACTATCCTTGTGTTCAGGGGTGCCACTCCACAGTCTGACAGAGATTAGAGAACTCCATGTCAGCGCATATGCAGTAAAGTTAGGCTGAGTCATGCATGGAGCGGAATATGTTTCTTCTTTGTATCTGTGTTGGTTCATAGTTGTTCAAGTTCATTATTGCATTCATACAGTAGTTACATATCATCACCTTAGTATGTACATCATCAAGGGCATTTACATGGCTGTATGGAACATATGAAGTATGACTGCACTTACCCTGAGCCTTTGACCCTGTAGGAGAGAGATGAAAAAGTGACTTAAATCTATATTCCTCAATGTATGTGTGTGTGTGTAATTGTTAGATCAGGAAAATCTTGCCATAGATAAGAGTACTAATAATGTAGTAGATATGTGTAACTATAGGCACTAGTGTGGCACTAGAGTTACAGCTGCTTCCTCTAACTCTTTTTGGATTGTGGGATGAGGTGTACATACAGTATTGTGAGTATTTTGTTGAAATAATACAAATTTCCTGAATTTTAGAAATTGAAGATGAAAGATAGAGCTATATCCCCCTTGAAGGAAATGGATACAGCAGTTACCTGCAAATGTTAACTGAGTGTTTTAATTGTCACAGTAAAGTTTTATATTGCAAGATTCATTTCAGTCATATTTTTCTGACATTTAGATGTGTTGAGTGCCTAATTTAAGCTTTTTTTCATTTTCAGTCGTCCCTACGTCTTCCTAATATTCCAAGTTTACCATATAAAGTTGGTGAACACAGATGGTGACCCTCAATAGGACTTTCGGTGATGAGGAAACAGGTCCTTATAATAAATCCAAAGATTATAATCTTATTGCCCAGGGAGGTTCCCTTTGTTAAATGACTGCTTGTTTTTCCTTCCTCTTTCTCATACTGCCGGACAAGATTAGACAAAATTGATTTGTCTTAATTGTTGAAGACTGGAGCTAAATGCTATCTCAAAGTTACTAGTGGAACGTGTTTTCAAATTTAATAAATCAGAGAAAACAATGTATTAATTTCTAAAAGTAAGAAAAGGGTGGCAAATGTGGGTTGTCCCCATTTTTTTTATGTAAAAAATCTTGCAAATGAATGATGGAAGATGTGAATTAAATAGGGTAAAACCAAAAACACGTTAAAGCATTTTAAAAGCACCATTACTTTATACAGTAATTGTGATAATGATGGATATATGTTGCTATTTATTTTTTTAATAGTGTAACCTCAAACTATTAACTACTCCTACAGTACTACTATTACAAAACATTTATGGAAATCATCAATAAAATCAATCTTATCTAATGTGTTTTGAATCATGAAAGACGCAGGTCATCATACCAAACAGGCATCCCAAACCTCTTTATGACAGCTGAAGCCCATGAAACAGGTTCTAGATAACCACTTGACAACAACCCTCTCAGTGGTTTACAAGAATTAACATAATTACCACAATTGTAAAATTATTATTTTATAGCTCTGTACAACACAAAAAACATTAGACAGACATTTCAACATAATACAATTCAGTACAACACCACCATTAACTACATTTTAAAAAATGACCATAGGTGACCAAAAGCTCACCTTGCCCAGTGAGAACTGAACACATCAGAAGTATCAGTAGAGTCCCAGCTGCCATTCTGTACTGTCACTATCTTCTGGTATCCAGTAAACACAATCTTAGATTCTTTCTGACAATGACCAAACTCCTCATCACTTCACAGACTTTTATGTCATAAGCACAGAAACCACTCCCTACTAAACCTGTTTTTTCTCAGAGATTCAACTGTATGTTCCGCATGTCTGTCCAGTGGTAGCCTACCTAATTTTTTACCACTACATGATAAAATCTTTCCCAATAGTAGTGTACAGCATGCCTTTCGTTGACTCCACAAAATACTTTGTTTGACTTTATAAAAAAGTGGAATCAATGGTTTCCTTTTCAGTCCTACATAACTATTAACCAGCCAATAGTTAGAGTAGCCAGCCTTTACATTCCTTGGTATACAGTCTTACGAGTCCAGAATGTGTGTAAGGGTGGTATTTGATCTACAGAATTATAGTGACAAGTGTAAATTTATTTTGACCTCATTGAGACGATGCACAGCTGGTTTGGTATCCCCTCTTTTATAGATTGTCTCTCGTACTGTACTTTTTGTATTTTAGGCGGGGTTTAATTTGGCCAGAGTCAGGCTAACTGTTTCCCACCGTTTCCAGTCTTTGTGCTAAACTGAGCTAACCAGTTGCAGGCATCAGCATCATATTTAGTGGACAGATATGAGAGTGGTACAAATCCTCTCATCTAATCTCTTGGCAGCAGCAAATAAGAGTAGTTCCTAATAGATCAAACAATTTCGTTAAGATTTAATTGTAATGCGTAAAATATATCAGCCATTTTTAGTAGGTGTCCTCAAACGTTTCGCATTCTTTCAGGAGTTCATCCATATCTAAAGTGAAAGCTCATGAATCATAATAATAATAATAAATTCACCACTGCAAGCCTAAAATCGAATGTTTCTGAAATTGCTTTTTGAGAGACTAATAAACGTGACCTTTTAGAGTGATCATTCTATTCTGTCTGTTTTGAAACAAAGTTTAACAGATGCTTGGTTAAAATGTTGTGCCACTGGGTTAGCTGAGCTAACAGGAATAAATCAGGTGATTATAAGTTGTTGTAGGTCCATTCAAACCAAGATGAGTGATGTACTCTTATTGCTGTCCCACCCTAGTATTCTGATACTTCTTGTTTTCTGAGAGACGGATACGGGTTACTTTCATACTTGTGATGTCAGCATCAACAATATGAAAAAATCAGCACAATTACTGAGGTATTTCAATCCTTGGATCACCTGCTTTGCCCTTCCATAGAACTCTCATGTCCCTCCTCCTCTCACACCCTCCTGAAATGGCGCTGATGAAAGGAAGAAGGGTGTCGGAAATGGATAGTTGAGAAACCAATTATTCAATCACAAAGTGACGTGTCTGAACACAGCGTACCAAACACAAACAAGGAAGTGGAACACATTAATCAACTCTTTTAATCACTCTCCAGTCTCACTTCCGTAACCACCTAAAGCAAAGTAAAACCAAGAAGGAACATGAGAAAGGAAAACTGTCAGAGATAACAATTCAGCCCAGTGACACAGAGACCCTTTGTGACTTCCACATAAGAAATTAACCCATGTTCAATGACTGATGTGTGTTAAGATCAATTAGTGCAAAGTCAAACAATTTAAACAGCTAATCAAGTTAATGAATATTCAGAGGGGGGTGAAACAGACAACACCTTTTCCTTCAAATGTCAAGCTCTGGATCTGGCTAACAATTAACTAACGGAGGGATGGATCATAGCAGGAGCGGACTAAAAAGACAGAGGGCCTGTACAGAGAGAAAAAAAAGAACCATTCTCCATAACCTTTTTTTTCTCCTAAATGCAACACCACACTAACTTTTCCCCAGATAGAGAAGAGTTGTAGTCTCGCCTCAGTGTTTGCCCACATAAGCTCAGTGGGATTACCCTCTCTGTTTGTTCATGGCAACACTGCACCAATGTAAAGTAGCCCCCAAAACCTTGGCTAGAGGCCCTTTTGAATTTTAAGTAACCAGTTTCCCCAGTTGTGTGTCCCTAAACATCTAACTCCTTTTCTCCCTTTCCTTCCCGCTCTGTCAGTCCTCTAGGGCTCGCTTACTTAGGAGGACATACACATATCAAGGGCTTCCTTTCACTCCTGTGAGGCCCAGGGACAATATTTCTTGTTTTCCATCTGGCAGGACAATCCCACCCACTGTCATCTCATAGCACTATATAAGACAGCAAAAGGGCCTGATGATAAGACGTTGCTCTCAAGACAAGCCCTGCCATGTGGTGTAAAGTCCTCGTCTCTGTCGTCCTCCTTACTCTCATAAAGCATGGTGAGTATTGAGTCAATATATTCACAGGCCGGTTACGAAAGCTACGTTGCTATTTCTTCTACTAACGACCAGGTTTGCACAAGTTTGGGCCGACCAGGTGAAATTGGAAATATTGATGCTGAGCTATCTCAGAAGGACTCTGAAATTGAAGGCTTTGAACAGGCACATTTTACTGTGTATATAGTCCAAATGCAAATCATTAGTTTGTTCAGCTCTTATGGTGGTTTACAAGCTGGGAGTTAGAATAAGTGTAAAAGTACAGATGATGCATGTTGATCATATAAAGACATGTCAGTGTCAACATGCACATGACCTTTATCTTGTGTTGATTCATGGTAAACCTGTCAAGAGTTTATGCCAGGACCACTAAATGTATTGGAGCATTATGTATAAACTGTAGCAGGTTTTGACAATATGTCTATACATAAGGTGAGACATTTACTATTTTGCTATATATTTTGCTGTTGTATTAGGCCAATGTGAGTGATCTTGCAAAACAATGAGTAGGACTGCTTTATGGCACTGCTGGATTTATAGGAATTTGCGTCAGTGTAATGAAATGCCGTGATTTGTCAGGAATTTGATCCAGCCAAATTAGCCAAAACTTTACATTGCAATCTGGCTATTATACAAAATGTCTCTCAATGGAATTTCTAGAAAATGTACTCTATTACAATAGAGACGATGACACATGACACATGATATTGCAATGTAAAACTTCATATACAGTGATAGAAGATTTTATCCACGTCGTACACCCCTACAGTCTAATAACATAAAATAGATATATATAAAGGAGGTGGCATTCTTCTCTGTATACTTTACCTGTCGTATAGTACTATGTCTAAGTGATTAGATGATGATAATTACCATGGTGGCAGGCAGTGAAAAGTATTTTCTAATAAGAAGACAATCATATTTTCTTCCAAACTGAAATAATTTACACTCAAATGCTCTGATCTGGCCTGAATGTTTTAAACAACTTGAATGAATCTAAATCTATTTGGACCACATATGAATTAGTGTTGCCTCGTGGTTGGATCGGTGTGTTTTCGTAGATAAAAAATAGACTGAACTTCCAAAGTATAGCATTAGTCAAGTCTTTGTTGTCACCCTGCTATGATTAGCCCATCTGTCACACTTAATAAGACATGCAGCACTTCACACTAAAGAGAAGTTTCCATTGCTTGGCTCTGTACCTGCCAACAAATATTTATTGTACTGGTTACTAATTAAGCTGGTTGGTTGGCCAGACCTGACTGACAGGCTTTTTATTTACTCTGATTCAATGAGGTATACTGAGATTAGTTATTTATGATTAGGGATGAAAAGAAAGAATGTGAAATGGAAAATTCCATGAAACTCAAACCCTTGACTCAAAATGCCTGTTATGACATCAATGTGTCAATGTAAATAAACAAACTGGACAAATGCTTTTTGTACTTTGTTTGTGCAGTATTCTCATGGCAGTTATTATAAGAATAATTTAATCAAGAACTGAAGAAGATGACATAAAAGGGAGATTTTGTAACTTTTGCTGAACAGTGACCCCTTTGGCTACAATCGGCAGTTACATTACAAAGTGGCACCATGTGTCTTGGCTTAATTACAACTGATCAAATTTGGGTTTTATTGCTTATGGATAACATTTTTCATTTGTAAGAGAAAGACTGTGTTATTTCTTCTTTCAAAAGAAGACACAGCTATAGATTAATGTGAGCTTGACACAGGTTATGAAACGTTTTAAAAAACAGTTTATTTCAAACATTTATTGAACTTAAAGCCACGTTTCACGAAAAGTTCACACACTCATATTAATCTTTCCCATCCTGTGCTGCACTAAGGCGCATCCATGAGGGCTATTCAATAAAGGCTCTTTAATATCTCTTCATCTAAACTTTCATTCTCTGCTTACAGTGTCTCCAAGTGAAATTCAGGCCAGCCCAAATACAAATGCAACCCTGCCATGCAATGTGACGTTCCCTGTCTCTGTAAAAGGGGACAAAATGGACCAGTCTCTCATCAACGTCAGCTGGATAAGTAACGGCTCTGAAATCGCCTCATTAGGAAAAGCAGTAACACAAATAAAGGAAAGCTTCAGCTGGGACACCAGTGATTTCGTCAGTGGGGACTTTTCCCTGACCATCCTCAGAGCTAGTCTCGACCTGCAGGGGTTGTATGAATGCACGGTCAGCTACAACTCCACAATGCTGCACTCCAGTAACGTTACATTTGGTATCCTTGGTATGTCTTTGTTCAGTTGTTGAGATTTGGGCTTTAACTGCGAATTTGAACCTTAAAAAATAAGGTACAAAGCTGAACTCATCTTTATCTTGTATTTTGCAATCAGTTTCTTCTACTTCTCCTGTTTTTAGCTCCCCCCACTCTCATAATCCCTCAGCAGTGGGTGGTGTTAGAGACAGAGAGCCATCTTACATGCCATGCAGATGGTTTCTACCCTCCTCCTGTCTCTTTCTCCTGGACCAGAGATGGGCAAGTGATTCAACCTCCCTACCAGGTTGAAGGTGAAAAGACTCCAGATGGTTACTACGTAGCTGTGGGCAACCTGACTTTCTACCCTTCCCGTGAGGACCAGAATGTGACCTTTGGCTGCAAAGTGTCACACAATGGCAGCTATCAAGAGCTGGATTTCCAACTCAACATCACCTGTGAGTGACATGACACATTACGTTATTTTCATCATGTCTTGTGCGAAATAATGAGTGACCCAGATGATTTATCACATTTGTCTTTCATAGAGAACCATAATAGCTAATTTGTCCGTCATTATAGAACACACTATGAGACCAACTGTTTATCTTTTTAATACGATTAGGCCCAGGATGAAGCCAAAAGTTTTTAATACTTTCTTTATCAGATCTCCCTTCTGTTAGACTTTCTGCCCTGCCGTCACATTCCAACAACATTCCTCTTACTATTTACTGTGACCTGGAGAGTTTCTACCCAGAGGAAGTGTCTGTTTCCTGGATTCAAAATGGGACAACCCTACATGAGCCCCCCGCCACTGAGCAAAATCCAGATGGGACCTACAGAACGCGACGCTATTATACTTTGAGCCCCGAGCAGAGGGGGCAAGGTGGGAAGGTGGAGTGTGCAGTAAGCCAACCTGGGGTAGTGCACCCAGTCAGCGGCTCAGCATACCTGGAGAAACTGGATCCCCAAAGTAAGATTATATTTAGATTATTTGACATCATCCATGTTTCATTCTGGATGATGGTTTGATGTATGAGAACAACAAACCAAAAATCTAAATCTGGCTGTGTCATAACCATAAATTGCTATGCTGCTTGCAACTGTCTTGTTCTTGATGTTTTGTAACTGCTACCTTTAAGAGTAAATGCATTGTGTTGTATAGTAATTACGGAATACAATTCTATGATTCCTACTCACATCCTTTCTTATGCTGTTCCCTGTCAGATGAGGCTCCAGTGTTGAATAAATCAGCCAAAGCATCTGTGGCTATGATGTGTATTTCTATTGTGCTGGTCTTCCTGCTCTGCTTCGGCTTTTCTTGGAGGAGAAGGGATGGTGAGTCAGAACCTGTCATGCTGTCAAGGACTTGGTATGTGCTTGGCTTGCGGCCCCTTAAGTCTATTTGTTACCTTATCACAGGTTATAGGCTTAAGTGTATCTTAGAAATTTTTGTCCTTCTCAGATTGCTTTAATTGAAATGTTTTTGGACGCCTAGAGAGAAAAAGGCAAACTTTTTTTCACAAAAAAAGACATAATTTTGTGAAACAGAATCATCCTGTGATCTCTCATATTTATCATTGGACCCCATGTTAGGAATATAACAGCAAAGCTACAGGTATTTTAGAAACATACAAATAAGAATGCATTATTGCCATTTTCAAGCTTCTGGTTTTACCTGAGTCTGTCATCATCAAAGTAAAATCAAAAGCGTGAAACCCAAACAATGCCTCCCTCCTTTATTATCCACCCTTGATTGGCATTTGGTTTTCATATTTCCCCAAACTACCATGTTGAACTCACTAAACTGTAAGCACACACAGAGTTTTAGACAATGGGATTCAGGAAGACTTAATCAGGAATTATTGCACAATAGCTGCCACCTAAGCCTAGCTTTTCTCTCGCTGACTCTTTTATTCGCTTCATCTCCCCTCCCTCAGAGAAACAGAAGTCTCTCAGTGTGTCAGGAATCATCCTCCCTCCACGCGTGACTGTAGGTCAAAAGGGCAGGGTGACAGTGAGCATTGAAGGCAGGAGGGTGGACCGAGTCCAGACTGTATGGTTCCTCAATGACACCCCTATCTCTGACACCTCATTGACAGGTAGGAGAGCTTATACACATCCAGATAACCAGCGGTTACTGATTAATACTTCTCCTACCTCATAAACCCCACTGACCTGGATCAGTAATCACAAACTCATGATGTGCACACACAACCTGTTCAGACTCACAGAAATTAATTTTAAATTCTAGTGGAGACCACAAAGTTTACAAGAGTCTGGGAGGAAACCTATGCACAAGACATGTAGAATATTTTCATCGGATGGAGTGGCATCCTCTTAAAGGTGTTATATGTAAATTGCTGCTATCGCTATATAGCCAACATTAGCATTAACAGCTGTTTAGAAGAAACGTTTTGAGTTCAGCATCAAAACTCATTCCTTTACTTGCCAAGAACTGTCTTTAGCGGTGGAAAGTGACGCCAATGTTTATTCTTGTTTCACTGCTATTTCTATCACTTCCTTTCTTCTACTGAAGTTAGCGTGCTAACCAACGAGCAGCAGTCCATCCCATCTCGTAATACCACTTTGCAATAGCGAGTCACTGTAGCGTCCAGTGTGCTCTCAGTTCAGCATGATAGGATGAAGCAAAGGCGCTGTTCAGAGGACGTATTCTAACTTCTTGTCTGGTAAACGCAGCAACGGTTGAAGCTCTTGGAAAGCGACCGTTATCACCAACACCCGCTTCCGGCAAGAAACCACGTTCAGTGGCAGAGAAAACTTACCTATAGCACCTTTAAAAAAACATCTCTTGGTTTTGAATATTTCACTCAGAGTAAACACTGTAATTACTACTGAAATGAAAAGTTGAAATAGGCTGATACAGAGTATAGGATTACTGTAAGGCAGTTTGGAAAAAGAGATTGGATTTTTTCCAACCTTAAAGAAATAGTTAATAGTTTAACATGGAAATGCCCTTATCACTCATGCCTGTAACGCAAACATGAACCTACATCCAGCAGTTAAATCGAAAGTTCATTGTTAACATGTTATATCTCTTTTTAACAAAAACCAAAGCATGAAAACAACAGCTTGCGGAGTTATGTGCCACAGTGACGACAAGTCACTGTTAGGTAAACAAAACAGATATAATGTTTTAATTAATGAGCTTTAGAGGTGCTCGTAGGCACAGTTTGTTACCTTTGGACAGAGCCTAGCCAGCTGTTTCCCCCTATATAACCAACTGGCTGCTGGCTGTAGCTTCATCGTCTACCGTGCAGCTATGAGAGCGGTATCGATCGTCTCATATAGTCCTCAGCAAGAATGCAAATGAGCATATTTCCCAAAATGTCAAACTATTCCTTTGAAGCTACTTCGGGGAAAAAATAAAAGGGGGGAAGTGGATGTTAAAGGGTTAATATATATATAGAAGAAATAGGAAATAAAATGTGTTTGGACTGATGTCACAAAAAGGATACATTAAAGTGCATGAGGGCACATGAAATATCTTTTATACTACTCCTAACACATACCATGTTTTCTCTTTTACACTTTAATTCTGCTAACAATTTACAACCTTACACACAAAGGGACCTCCAAAGCTAAATTTAACTGCCTCTATAACCCCCTAACCCCCATCCATTTGCCCTACGGTCTAACTCTCACCTCCCCAGCATCAGAGAAAGGTCCTCTGCTGTCCTCCAAAGGCGAGATGGGTTACTACAAGCTGCACACTCAGGGGCCGCTGCACTCATCTGGAAGGGGAACCCAGCAGCTGATCTCTGCGCTCACCTTCATTCCCCAGATTTCAATCCACAAGGCGGCAGTATTTAAGTGTCAGGTTTCCTACATAGGCAAGGACAAAATCGTGGTGGAGAGGGTGTCAGAGAAGTTTACTATTCTGTGTAAGAAAGGTTTTTCTCTCATTCATTTTCCCACTACTTTTCTATGTTTTTCACAATTTCTGCAATAGATATGTTTTTATATTTTCTCTCTCAGCTGCTCCGGAAGTATCAGAAATCCAGCTGGCAGAGACACCAAATGACTCGGGTAAGGTAATAGTTTATCCCCTTGTTCAAGTTTAATAGATCTAAAACATTCCTGGTTTTAAGAGACCACATCCCTGAAATTTCATATTTCCAGATGTCATCAGCCTGACAGTACGGGCATCACATTTCCATCCGGACATCATTACCTTCCGCTGGTTCTGTCAGGGGGGTGAGCTGAGCCCTGTGGCTTCCCAGGCCTCGTCCTCCCCTCGACCCAATTCTGAGGGCTTCTTTTCAGCCTACAGCCAGTGTAAGTTGCCACGGAGTGAACTGGAAAAGGGAGGCACTAAAGTGTGGGTCAGTGTCCACCACGTCGCCCTGAAGCAGCCAGTCACCCGTGAAACCAGAGGTAAGAAAGAGGGGGAAGGAAAAGATATGAAATTTAATGTTACAGCTTAAAAAATTAAAGACTAATTTTTCACTTGATCCCAAATAGGCTTCATCAAGAGGCCATGTGTGTCCGAAATCGTCAGCTCCACTTCTTCCCCAGATCACACTTTGACCTTGGGATGTGAAATCACAAATTTCTACCCTCCGAACGTATCAGTCACTTGGCTTAAGCTCAGAGAGGGAGAGCAAGATGACAGAGAGGAGGAGGTGATCAAAGGAGGAGAGATGTGGGGCCCCGTACAGATGCATCCCAGAATCTACAGGGCCACAGCCACTCTGAAGAGAAGTGTAATGAATGAGGAGAGGAAGGAGAGAAGAGGAGGGATTATTTGTAGAGTGGAGCACTGTTCCCTACAGGAGCCTATTGAGAGACACTGGAGAAATGCTGACATTGGTATGAATCATTATAGGTATTTTTACTGTCCACAACTTAGTCTTTTGGCTGTTATCCTTATAATGTTGAGGATATTCCCACAATATCTGAACCTATAGAAAAAAATCTACAGATTCACCCGCCATTACACCTTTTCAAAAACTTACACCTTCTGTTTGTATTCCCTTAGTTGCTCCCTCCATTCCTCCATCGATCTCGGTCTGTTGGAGCAGTGAAGGGGTTGGTGTGTTTGCTCTCCTCTTGAAGGGAGGTCACCCTAAGGTCAAATTGCTTTGGGCAGCGGGAGGACTCACTCTCTCACCTTTGGTGTCCAACGAAACAGAGGAGATAGGAGATGACGGTCAGAGGGAGTTGAAAAGTGTGTGCGCCCTGGAGAAGTCTGCAGGCCTGCCAAGTCAGATGAACAAACAGCTGGACAGACAGAAGAATGGACATGCACTAGGTAAGATATATATACATACGTATTATTTTGAACATACGGTACATGTTTTTTTTTAAACAAAAACAATAATTTGCAGATGATGGAGAATTGCTGTTAAAATGTAAGGAAATATTTCCTGCAACTTTGCCAAAAGTTTATAAAATGGTGATGTGGTTATTTTGGTTTGGGTTCGAAGTCTACAAGTTTGTAATGGGAATCCTGTGCTACGAACTCGGAGCGAGGGGTATAAAAAACTCGGGTATTTACTCAGTAGGGAGCATCAAATGAAACATGCTGCTCCCATTGCTTTATAGGAAGTGTAGGAGCCAGCATATACACTATATTGGAGCTTAACTAATATTAGGGACTGAAAGTCACGATATCCTCACATCTGCTTTATGTATTTTTACCATATTTTATTGTTCTATCTCTTGCAAGACTCCCCATTTTATTGAAGTGCAATACTAGACTGCTGGAGTACTCCTATAAAATTTAAAGGAGAATTCATTTAATTACTTTCACTACTTCTTTCGTTAGTAGATTTTCTAGAAGTCTCCTTGAAATGTCTGTAAACTTGACTTACAATTGTGTGAGATCTCAGATATCCTTTCAAATAACACCTTCCACAGTGTTTTCTCTTACTTCTGAAATACGTTTTTGCAAATGTGCTTGGTGTCGCACTCGTGCACACCCCACACTGTGGCCATTCTGATGCATCTTGAAAGGGAAGTGTGCTGTGCAGAAAAGCCACACAGTATACAGAAATGTGCTGTCTTAATGTTTTGCTGGTGTTACTTTACAGAGACAAAAGCTGCTGTTACAGACCCTGACACTGAAGGAATAGAATACATCGATGAAAAAGCGGATGGAGAGAATAGCAGCATTGACAAGGACGAAGAAACAAAGTCAGAGGTGGACAGTGAGGACAATGACAAAGAAAGAGAGGAAGACCCAGGCGCACTGCACATCAACAGAGTAAACTTGAGGAAGGGTCCCAGAGAAAACGAGAGAGAACGTTTGAGAGTCTGCGTGGAGATCACACACCCTGCACTCAAGCTTCCTGTCTATCGAACCTGGACAGGTAAAACACTGCAAACAATTTACTCATGTAGCTACCGAGATTAAGCATGGAAGTGGTAAATAGATAAAGTAAGAGAATGAGAGTTAGTGCGAGATAAGCAATGGGGCAACTGTTATTTTGTTGCAAGAAAAAGAAAAAAAAGAAAAAAGTAAATCTCCCTCTCAACAGGAAATTTGTTCATGTTTAGTTCTTCAATTTCATCTTGTGTCCCCTCTTTCAGAGTCCAATGTGGGAATTTCATCATCTGCATGAAACCCTTGATGTCTGAAGAGTGCCCGTTTCATATATCTCATATAATATATCTAATAGACTGTATATCTCTCTGTCTATCTCTGTAAATATAAAATAGTACACATGTTTTTAGAATATCCAACTGTCTTTGATGTGATCAGCATGTGCTTCATTTTTGGTCTTTATTTATTATGATCTGTCATCCATTACTTTTTTCTTCCAACTCCATGATTTTTACAAATGTCCATATTTTTGTAAAAAGAATTTTACAATAATAATCGAACTCTGTGGATTTTTTTTCCCCTAAATCTCCACTGGAAAATAAAATCTAAACCTTTTGGAGAGATGTTTCTTTGAGTCCACAAGCAACTTGGTACCCTTCTGTTAGTGTTCTGCTCAAAACAGATATCTGTTGTTGGTCAACTACTGCTTCTGAAATAAGTTCTCATTGCAATATATATTTCTGCTTTCTTTTCCCTACACTCTGACCACAGGAATGTCATTTCACTGTGCTGAGCAGAGGAGGGGCTGCGTGGTTGAACTAAGTAACTAAGAGGTTTAGTCTGGAACTTCCTCCTCTCAGCTTATACAGATAATAAATCTACCACGGCTGTAAAACGTTGAGTACTTGAAACATAGATTTTGTAATACACAGTTTTTATTCCTTGTATTTGAAATTAGGTATGTGTTTTTTGTGCTCCATAAAATTCTAACAACTTTCATACATATTGCATACATTATACTTTCAACCTTATTATCACATGCACGCTACGTTTTACAAATTTCATATTGTAGGCTACATGACCAATAAAAACCTTATACAACTACTCAACATGTAATAAATAATATTGTACAAGATAAGTGACTTATAACATTTTTTTAAAAATTGCCAGCTAAATAAAAATTATGACTCTGTAGTTTATTAGAAACAGTTTTGCTGAATAATGGCAATAAGTGCAGTTGTGGTATGTAATAATGGTAATTGGTAGAAGTAACCCACTGATTCAGTATTGCACTCCCACAACGTCAGACTCACAGACTCATCATTTTTTTTGACATTTTAAGTATCAAATTCAATGCAGCCGAACCAGAGATATCGCCTTTTTTTTTTATTCCATACGTCCTTCTTCCATGTCAAAAGCTGGTGCCTACATTACCCACAACGCAACTCAACCCAATTCACTTGACTGTACGGCTTCAGGTGTGTTAGGCCTCACGCAGAGAGATGAGGAGTGGGCTCATCTCTGGTCTGGTAACCTCACTTATTACATTTTCAAATGTCCTCAGCACCAACAGAAGCTGACTCAAGTGACATCACTCAGTAGAGTCAGATACACAGCACCATCTACCTTAAGTTTGCAAACATATGCTAACATTAGCCACATGCTCGCATTACCTACTGGTCATACCAGACCAAGTAAGGTTGTGGCAGCAAAACCCCCTGAGTGAATTGAACTGAAAAGGGGTACATTTCATTGCTTATGCATTTAACGCTTCATTTGTGAGAGGAAGAATATGTTATATTTAGTTTCAAAAATGACAAAATCTGGCTTTAAGCACATCCTTAAGTCCTGTCTGGGTGGACTATCTCTTAATTTGATTTTCAGTTAACCAAATGCGAGCCCTGACTAAACGCTTACTGTTATACTCTTAAACTCGCCAGTTTAGGTTAAAGGGATATCGACAAGGGTTAAGATCTTTTTTTTGTCTTTTTAGGGAAGTCGGTGCTAGTCAAACCACATTGCAAAATCAGTCAAGAAGAAAACGTTCTCAGACAGGAGCTCCTGCGTTTTTCCACCACGGTTGTTACTAATGTGAGGGATCGGCATTTACCCCCTGCTGCTGCTAAGCGGACCTGTTTATAACAGCTTGCCACCGCATAACTCGGAAACCACCGTATTCTGTGGCCTGACTTCTCAGTGTGTCTGCTCACATCCGCAAACTGTGCAACACGTAGGCTCGATGCACCGGCGACTCAGCTGGGTTGTTAATCACCCTCTTCCTCATAGTGATACACCGGACAAACACTAATGTCCGTAAGAGGAACTGAACCGTCAAACCGTCAAACCCGGTCGCGTGTGGATGCAGTTTAAGGTGAACTGACGGGCGGGTTTGATTCTTTGTTTTTGTTTTTTCCCTGTACGGTCACACCCAGAGGAAAAATTCAATCGGATGACCGGAGTCAACGAGGAGGAAGTTTGAAGATGGACCCCGACAGCCCCTTTTCCAGGGTGGAGAGGACTTTCTGGACAGTTTGGGTGAGCTTCTGCATTTGAAACCAAATATCTAATGGGACAACTGCGGTTATTTTAATACTTGAAAGCATCGAGATGTGGATGCAAAGTCGCCTCTCTCTCTCTCTCTCTCTCTCTCTCTCTCTCTCTCTCTCTCTCTCTCTCGCTCTCTCACTCACACTCACACTCACACACACACACACACACACACACACACACACACACACACACACACACACACTAACACCTCTCTCCCTCCCCTCAACCGTTTATGTGTGTGTTTGCCTCCTTTGCACACGCACGCACACACACACACACACACACACACACACACACACACACACACACACACACACACACACACACACACACACACACACGCAATGTTTCTCTCTCTCTCAAATTCGTATTCATATTTGCTGTATTGGCACCACAGTAACGAAGCACAGTATCAACATATAGGCTTGTACAAGTTTACAATGTACATTATTGGGCCAGAAGTATGTGGACACCCAAACATTAAACTCATATGTAACTAGTTTTCCACAGGGGTTTTTGAATGTGGCTGCAAGGATTTTGTTGCTTTTGCTTTATTTTACAGGTCCATCATTTTCCAATAATGTCTCAAAACTGTCCTGGAAACAACTCTGTTAATTGAGACAATGTTCAGACACTAGTTTAATTTAATTATTTATTTTGAGTTTAAGAGTAGCTGTTGATATCCAAAGGAATTTCCATTTAATCCACGAAAACATTGTTTATTGTTTACTTATTATAGGAATTTTAATTTTTCATATGCAGTATGTTGAATTGCAAACTTGCCTGTAAATAATTTTAACAATAATAATTGGAGTGAATTATTTGGTGGTTGACGAATTGAACATGTCTGTATTTTGCCAAGAATTAATGCCAGATTTCTTTTTCTTTTTTTTTTGCGTCCCGCAAATTGATAAGAGCATTTCTGTTTAATCTGAGAGGTGTTGCTTGTAGTGATGAACCCACAGATATGAGCGTTTATAGGGCGTTTTAGCATTTTCAGGTCGTTGTTTTGGTTTTACGGATGCAACTTTCATTGCTCTCATCAACATAGTTTCCAGCCACAGCATTTTTCACTGGTCTGATAGTTAGACCAAAGTGCCATTTTTTTTTTTCATTTTGTTCATTGATATGAAACACGTAGCAGATTCAGAGGTTTGACACCAACTGTACACTACTTGCCCAGCACCAAACAGTAGACGAAGGTAGTGACTAGCTGACATTCAGCAGATAAAAGTCAGGTGTAGAGGAGCTGTAGGAGCGCAAAACAGAGCTGAGAGGAAAGTAATTAATGAACTCGCATTCATCAGCTCACCTGAAATATGACTCCAAATAAATGCTAATGTTGATCCATGTCTACTGAATGTGTAAATAGTAAACATGTAAATAGGCAGTAAATAAGTTTAAATTGAACCATAGTTAATGGTATTAGTTGTGTCTGCTTTGAAAGAGGACTGTTCATCAAAGAGGTGTTGGATGGGGTTGAGGTCAGCCCTCAGTCTTGGAGGGCAAGACCACACCAAACCAAGGTCAGAAAACCATTTATGGACCTCGAGTCATGTATGGGAGAATTTTCATGCTGAAACAGAAAAGGGCCATCCCCAAAATGTTGCTGCAAAGCTGGAAAGATGCTATTGTATGAATATCCTTTTACAGTATTCCTGTATAATTAAATTTTCCTTAACTGGAACCATGGGGCCTGTCCCATGGTATGCATTATAAGGAAAAAGACCGAAACATTGTATTATTCGAATCAGTTGTACCAGTTGCACAAGACAAGTTATATAAAAAATGAGAAATGAGAACATACCTAGAACAAATGTTGATTCATTAAATAACAAAAAATGAGTCAACTCTCTCTCCATATCTTTCTCAGTACTATATAACCGGAGCTGTGAACAGATTAATCAGGCCAGAGCCCACCAACACTGTCAGCAATGACCCAAACCCCTTCCAGCAATCTGGAGTTGACAGTGACCCTGCTGACAGTGGTCACCCGGAGCATGACACTAGTGGGGGGAGTGTCGGTGAGGAACAGCCTCTTGCAACATCCTCTCTGCTTAGTTCATCATCTGTTGCTTGGGAACTTTGCACCACAGACATCAACTTGGGGCCTTTGGAAAAAAGCATGCAGTACAAAAGCCAGCTGAGTGGAGGCAATGAGAGCAAAGCATTTGAGGAAGGTGAGGGCATGAGAGAGGAACAGATTGGCCAAACAGGAAATGATGATACAAGGCTGCTTGTCACTAAAGATGCAAGAGCAAAAGAAGACAAAGAAAAAGAAGGAGGAGATCACAAATTGCACACTCATGGACTAGATGAGACATCAGATAATGATGTGTATGAAGAACATGCAAAGATGGGGTCACTAAATCTTACAGATGATGTGGTGAGGGAAGACATGGATGGATACGGAAGAAAGGCTGGGGCTGAGGAGGAGACTCAGGGGGCTATGATACCGGATGATCATCAAAAAATGGATGAAACCATTAGAAAGATCCAAGTAAAGGAAGAAGACGATAAAATGTACAATGAAGATGAGCAGGATCTGGTGGCAGAAGACACTGAGATAACAATGTGCCCGATGACTTATTTTAGTTTAGAAGAGAAGCATAATGTGCACATGGAAGAGTCAAGGGTGCAGAGGGACGAGGCAGATACAGCGGTGATGCATGAAGAAGTAGAAAACAGTAATGTGTTAGAACTGGCCTTTGAAAATGAAAACGAGTATGACGAGGGGGCAAAACAAGTTGAAAATCTGTTCTCAGTCTGTGAAGAGCTATCAGAAAATGACAGAGATGTCAAGGGAGACCCAGGCCTTACTTCGCTGAATGATGAATTACAAATGACATTTGAAATAAGTGTCGACGTGTCAGAGGATGTTGGACAAGAGCATGTGATGGGTCACAAAAGTGAACGTGATAAAGTTGTGGATGAAAGAGAGGAGGAAGATGACAGCACACTGGAGGAGAGGGAGCAAGGTGGTGAAGAGAATGTCACTGAGGCTGCAGACAACCAGGCAAAAGATGAAGAGCCTGAGCAGGAAGAAGAAATCAAAAGAGTTACACAAGACAGTCAAGGAATTTTTACAGAACATGTTACATGCAATGAAGAACTCCAGCTGAATGCTGAAGCAGAGCTGCACACAGCCGAATTTACAGATGAAGAAAAAGAGGATATGGCTAAGGACACCGGAGTGCAAACCAAAACAGGAGAGACAGATGATGTTGATGGCACGGTGATCGATGAAAAATCTCACGTGACAACAACAGAGATTTCATTAGATGAGAGATTTTTTGATAAAAATCAAGTAGAAGAGGAGAGGCTCTCCAGTGAAGAGGAAGACAACAAAGAAGGTTACATAGAAATAGCATGTACAACCACCTCAGTTACAGGAAACCCTGAAGGCGAAACTGGACAGGAAATAAGTGGAAAGT
Source organism: Xiphias gladius (assembly GCF_016859285.1). Taxonomy (NCBI): domain Eukaryota; kingdom Metazoa; phylum Chordata; class Actinopteri; order Istiophoriformes; family Xiphiidae; genus Xiphias; species Xiphias gladius. Next base: position 12,792,548 of record NC_053408.1, on the reverse strand, counting down.
GTCCTCCGGGGATGTGTGAAGGACGGGTTGTTGTGTCACAGGAGCTAAATTCTCCAACATGCGAGGAAACACAAGAGGGAGTTCCTGAATACAACAATGAGCCTGGGCCGGATGAAAATACGACACAAAGGTTCCTGGAAGTAGGAGATTGCAAGGAAATTCAGGCCTACCAATTACCAGAAGAGGTGGAGAGGAAAAAGCCGGAGAGCCTTCAAAACAGTGGCGTTGGAGGCGACTTTTTAGCGGTGAGGCAGTATATGAAAGAGGAACGAGAAAGCACAGAAGATATTAAAGAGGAGCATACTGGAATACTGCAATTTACAGATACTGGATTGCCACAAGCAACAGAGAAGCTGCTTGTTGAACCAGTAATTAAAGGATCAGGACACTTATTTGAGGAAGAGGAAGGAAAATTATTGGTCAGCTCAATGAAGACAGGGATCGAACACTCAGAAAAAAAATTTGAGACACACGGTGGTGTAACAGATGAGACTGATAAGACAGCAAAAGAGCTGCAAGATTGGACTGAAGAGCCTGAAGAGGTTGACTTTGAAATAGATGAGGGGTTATGTGACTCCAGAGATGCTGCGGGAGATGGTCGTGAGACAATGGGAGGCAAAGCAGGAGAGGATTCGCTGTTCGGATTTGCTGAGGAAAATTTCAAAATCCTTGAGGCTGAAGTACAGAAGAAGACAGAGAGGAGCTTCTCTCAAGACTCGGTAGATGCCATAAGCTCTGAGCAAAACCGCAACAAGACTCCTAGGTTACTAGAAGACATTACCCAATCTGGATTCATCAAACATGATGAGACAGAGCCTAAATTACTTGAAGACAGTACTGTAGAAATGCAAGATGCAGGGATAGATGTGGAGGAAACAGGTACTGGAGTTGAGGAGGAAGCAGTAGAAGACGAAATGCAGAGCAAAAATGAGATGGAAATTTTAAATCTGGAGGAAGCAGGAATGGCAGCTCCGCTAAACACAGAAAACAACAAAAATATTTTACTTGAAGAATCGGAATTATCTAGACCATATGAGTCACTGGAGACAAAAAATGAATTATCAGCCGAAGCATTTGAGATAAGCAATGAGGAGATGTTAATAGACACTGAAGCAGCAGATGAATTAATGACAACCGAGTCCATACCAAAAGATTTGGCTTTGATACCAACAGACGAAATGACAAAACATGTGACAGAATCAGAGGGGAGTTATGCTGAAGAAACAAGTAGCTCAGTCAGTGGATGTCAAGATGTGATTGATGAAGAAATCCTTGACTTGTGGATACAGAGAGCAGTGTTAAAGGACACGAATGGCATGGAACAAGAAGAAGGGCCTGAGCCTGGACAACAGATGGACACCAAAATAGAGCCATCAAATGAGGAACAAGATGAAATCCCATCAGTGCAGGCAGAGAAGGAGAAAGAGAAGCTTGTGGAGTCCAATTCAGGAGAGTCTGGATTAATGAGTGACACAGAAACGTCTTCATCAAAAGCAGAGTCTGGATTTTCGGATCAATCGGTCAATGAGTGGGGCACAGACCAAAGTGAAACCCAGCTACTCAAATCAACTAGCACTGGGTCATTTCAAGGCGTCTCTGACATGTTGGCCAGTGTGTCAGAATCAGCAGACATCTCTGAATTGTCTACACAACAACCTAACGCTGAGTCTCAGGATAGACTGATGGAGGAAGAAGCGGAGACAGGGCAATCAGATTTGAACAAGGAGGAATCGATTGCTGAGACAGGATTTCACCCTGATTCAGGAGTTCTGTCATCAGAGGCTGATGAAGAAGGAGTTGAACCAGCGGAGACTGAAACTGGATCACAGAAAGAGATTGATGCCGACGTAACGGACCTAGCAAGGAGAGCTGACTATAAAGACACTGAAGAAGCAGATGTTGAGACTCTGGAAAAAATGAGCACCCTTTTCAATGACGAGAAAACTGAAGTTGAAGATGCGCCTCTTGAGGTAACTGTGTCTGACTCTCCAGATGAAATCAAACACGCTCAAACAGGACAATTTAGAAGTGGCTCAGAGGCTTTGTCACAAGAGGAAATAATGTTGACAGAATCACAAGACGACACCTGTGATCAACTTGAGAATTTATTGAAGTTGCCCTCACTGAACCAACCACAGCCCGGACGGTCAGAAGATTTTGCTGAATCATTACCTGAGCTAAACAGGGTTGAGGTGGCAGAACAGCCGGCGACAAAGTCTGAAGATCAGACTGAGGTAATGTTTCCAAAATAACACATTTAACCCTGAAATATCTTTATTATATCAGTATTCATCACCTACATAGATGGTGTGAATTCAGCTGTTTTTGTCATGGCAGGTGGACGGGTCTGCACTGGACTTCACTGCGCAAAGGTCAAGAATTGCTGTTAAAAACCCTCGTGTAAGGCCACCCAAAGATCCCCGCTCCCTGCTAAATATGCCCTCATTGGATCCCACACCCTCCTCACATCTGCCAGTCAAAGTCCTTACAGGTGTGCCTTTGGGAGGCATGGGCATCGGAATAAAACTGCCTGGTAGGTCACTTACTGTACAATACATTAAAAGCCACTACCCTGAGTTTATTAGTTCTGCAGTTTTCACAATCTGTAAATAATGTCACACATTTTTGTTTTTTAGGGCTTGGTGCAGGTTTTCCTGTTTTAAAAAAGACACAACTTGTGGTGAGAGAAGAAAAAAAGCCAGAAACACTCTCACAGGTACTACTAACAGTCTTTGGAAACCAGTTTCCTCTCATGTTGAGGTGTACACATTATTAAAATTCCACTATACCAACAGGAACCGAAGACAAAGCCAGAGGAGAAGAGTGACACTCTCAAACAAGATGAGATACAACCCAGACCTAAGTGGACGCCACCAAGACATCCAGGGTAAAAAAATAAAAACATTTTTAAAAAGTCAGAGTACTGATATTGTTGTATATTCAGCACAAAAGAGGCATATTGTGTTCAGACCTGTTCAGATTTTATTTTTCAAATGTCTCCCCAGGTTTGGAAATCCACTTATGTCGGAGCTGAAGACCAAACTGCAGAAAACCACAAAAGAGTGATAAAGATGAATTGTAATGCATTATGTGAATATTGGAATATTATATACAAATGGCTTTATTTTTTTGGTGTATTTATGAAACTCAGTACAGTAATGAGATTTTCATCGTGTCAATTACTTTTCCTATGTTTAAGTTTTGTAATAAAGCTTAACTGAAAAAGAGATGGGTTTTTTTGTGCAGAAAGTGGTAATACTTGGCCTTGCTGGGTTGTTGGCACACACAATTACAACAGTTACACAACAAATTATTGCCTCAAATCTTTATCAGTTCAATGAGTGGAACCAGCGTGATTAACACCATTCTTCAACCCTATTTTGTGTTTTGATGGTGGTGGTGGAGAGCATTTTCTAACATGTTAATCCAAAATCTCTCATAGGTGTCAGGTTGAGATCTGAGATTTTTAAGGTGGTATTAGTGTTGATAGTAGTATTATCACGCAGAGACGTATCAGTGAGTATTTCATTGTTCTGTTTTCATCCTTCATTTCCCAAATTAGGCCTATATGGTGCAAAAGGGATATAATAAACAATTGAAGTGGCACAGTGGAGACACTGGCTGTGTTCATGATGAAGACCTGAAACCATATAGATTTTGGATCTGCTCAGAGTCTTAAACCATCTCCTCCTGGACACGTGTCCTTCAAAGCTATTGACGTGTGGCAGATGAGAAAACCTGAAAAAAAGGAAGTAGAACAAAATGTGAAGCCAAAATTTATAAATTGATTTGGGAAATTGAGGAAGGAAATAGACAGTGTAATTAGAGAGCGGCTCATTATGATAAAGACATCTTGCGGAGGTTTCAACGGTAAATCTACTTTGTTCCTCTATTCTGTGCACATGAGATCTATTGCTTGTCTCTCTGTACTAGAAGACTCATCCCTCCTCTGTTACCCTTCCTGATGTTTCTTCCATTTTCTCCTGTTAAAAGTTATTTTGGGGTGAGTTTTTCCCTTGTCTGAATCAAAGGTTTAAGGACAGAGAGTGTTCTAATGCTGTATAGATTGCTAAGACCCTTGATGCAAATTTGTGATTTTGGGCAACATAAATAAAGTTTGACTTGAATTAAAGGATTGTATTTAATTTTTAAATCTAGTTTTATCGAGACAGCAGATGGCAGTGTTGTCCCATCGTATGAAAACAACTCGCTCTTAAATACATGAAGAAGAAAGCTTCAGCTGTCATTGGTTGGAATTATCCAATGAGCGTGGAGAAAAGCTGCTATTTGAACCAGAGCGGGGATGTAGGTCGTTGTGATTTTTGAACTATTCGCTGCAGTTTTTCGCTTGACGTCAGTAGATAAGTGTTTCATTCAACACACTCCGGTCTCGACCGTGTGGACTATTTTAAATATTTACACAGACATAAACACCCACCAAGAAGTGCCTATTGAGATCGGTAAGTCAAAGTTATTTCTAGTCCACCAACTGCCGTTACCAAGCAAACATTAGCTTAGTTTCGTTCGGAACTGTCACTACTGTAACCTCTACACACAAAACTTGACAAAACAACATCTGTCATAGTGTTTTTTTCTGAAACTTCTATGGTGTGTATGTCACCTGCATGGTCTGTGACCACTCTATGCTGGCAGATGTTATTGTATCTAGCTAACTTTATGTTTTCGAGGGAACTTAACTGACAGTAAATGGATGTTCATAATAAACATCAGACCAACGGCTCTACTGGTACGCTACTTCCTACTAATGGTTCTTTGATCATCATGTATTGTTATCGCTAAATAAGTTGATAGAAGTGGATGACGCAAGTCTGTCTATAAAATGTCTACAAAGTTATGTTTGTGCTTCAAATGCCACTAACATAATCCAGTGGTTAAAAACCATTTCGTTCTCGGAGATGGCAATAATTATGGCATATTAGCCCAGTGTACAGAAAGTTTACATGATCTAGTAATGTAAAAGGAATGATGTTTCCATTCATTAAATCTTTTACTCCACAGGCTGCAGGTACGGATAGTCTGAAAAGACACCTGAAAAATATTTGTCAAGAAGTCTGAGCATTGTGCCCTGTCTCAAAAAAAAGAAAACTCCTTGTTTTCCATGTGTGAAAGCAAAAGAGAAAATGACTAGCATGGAAGATCCAGAAATTGATGAATGTCGTGAAAATATTCCACCCGGAGTCAACGCTGCAGCTGAGACTTCAAAGCTCAAGGTCCACATAGGAGATGTGGTTGGATATTCCTCTGCACAGCCAAGTGGAGAAAACAAGCCTCTCTCTGACACCTGCACCTTTTCCACCCCAGCTCCAGAAAGCAGCAATGGAGGAGTCAAGGCAAAGTCACGGATCTCTGGTCTTCAGTCTGCTCTAACACCAATTTTAAAATACTTAAACATTGGCAATAAATGTCCAACTCCAGAGCCTTTAAAAAATGGAAGCAATCCTCATATCAATGTTCCCATTTTTTCCTTTGGTGTTACCAAAGCAAATTGTCAAAAATCAACTGGAAGTTCTAGCCAACCTCCCAATCTAGATTTCTCCATTAGCCCTTCTGGGCAATCATTAGGTGATAAGGATGCTGCTGTGTACTGGCTAGATGACGAATACTTTCCAGAAATTACTCTCCTTGATGTTACGCGTGATTCCACTATGCAGATGACTAGAAATGATTCAGCTCTTCCTGACAGCGTGCCTGCAACACCAGTAACAGCTAGGTCTGCGAACAGCACATTTTCCACTCTCCAGCCCTCCCAGTTGACTCCCTCCTCTGACATAAACATTACTGCGCACAAATCCTGCACTCAGAATAAGACAGTGGATCCTCTCCAATCGAATGTTAGCAGTCCTAAAGCAGAGAGAGACGCTACAGATCAGGCTAGCTCAGTCTCTAAGAACACTATTGAAACTTCCCTTGTTATGAATCAGAATTGTTCAGCTGGTGGGGCAGGTGGATCATGTGATTTGCAGGACACAACTTTTGATAGCTATTCTGTTCAAAAATCCAATGTCAATACGATTTTAGGGGAACGCTGTGATACAGCTTTTTGTCTCAAAAACAACACTTTCACTAGCTCAAGAGACAGTCACCAGAATACTATGGACAAGTCCTCTCCTCCTAAGGTCTGTAATGTATTTACTAGCACTAATGAAAACAATTCTGAAGTCCATCCTCCTAAACTGTCAAAACATAATGGGACAACAGCTGGTACAGACCCTAATGCCAAGATGGTTGACACCCTTGAGAGCAAGGGCGCTCCTGTGCGCTGGCTGGATGACAGGTATTTCCCAGAAATTACTCTCCTTGATGTTACACGTGAGTCAGAGCTATCACCAGGAGCAGAGATATCCTCTTTGGACGTCACACAGGATCTTCCACCAGTGGATAATGTGAAAAACAGTAGGCCTTCATCAGAGCTCAGTGGACAAATTGAGGCAGACCCTGGCAGACCGGACATGATTCAAAGTGAAGAACTGTCAAGTACTCTCACTGGCAATGTCACCCACACCATAAGCTCCTTTAGTGAACAATCTGATAGGTTTGTGGGGGAGAACAACATGAAAGCTTCCTTGGAAGTAACTCGGGATATTTCTATGGGTAGTGTTTTGGAAAACAGTAGGTCTTCACAGGAGCCCAGTGGACAAAATATGGTGAAGAGTCAAACTTCGGCTGAGAACACACTTGATACCGATCCTGCTAATGTCACTCGCGACATGTGCTCCTCTAGTGACATGTCTGTTCAGTGTGCTGCGTCACAGTTCTCTACCTCTGATATGCACTGTAACACCAGTTTGAAAAATGTCACTTCTGACCTTAATGTTGAACCTGTGGATACCTCTTATACTGTGGAAACTAACAATGAAGAGCTGCTTACTAGCCATGAGGCTGAGTTGACAGGCAAAGTGCCACAACCAAGCCCAAAAACAGCTGGGTCTGTAGACAGCACATTTACCATTGTCCAACCCCCCAATCAGAGTGCCTCCACCGATTTAAATACTACTGCTCAAATAGCCAGCCCTCTGAATAGGACACTCGATCTTCCCCCATCTAGTGTAAACAGTCCCAAAACCGAGAGAGAGGCCACGGATCAGGTTAGTGCAATCCTTAAGAAATCTACTGAAACTTCCCTTGGTATTAATCAAAATTGCTCGTCTGTAAAGGCAAATGGTTCATGTGATGTGCAGAATGCCACTTTTGATAGGCATTCTCCTCAAGAATCCAGTGGAAATAATAATTTAGGGGATGCTGGTGCTACATTTTGCCTCCAGAATAACACTTTTGATAGTAAACCTCCTTCTAAACAGAACAGTACAATAACTTTGTCAGAAACCAGCTCAAGTGTCAGTCAACAGAATAGTATGGACAAGCCCTCTCTTTCTAAAGTCTGCAATCCAACCACTACCCCTAAAGACAACAATTCTGAAGTCCACCCTCCGGAACTGTCAAAACAAAATGGGACAACAACAAGTACAGAACCAAATGCCAAGATGTTTGACACCACTGAGAGCACGCTTGAAGCTAATCCAGCTGTAGAGGTGGCTTCTGGAGCTGGTAGACGTAAGACTAAAGATCATTCACAATCAGGTCTGTCTGTGACAGATGGTCTTTCTGACACTTGGGGCCATCAAGGCATGGACATGGAGAACAACAAAGCAAAGACACTCAATTTGGATGACACCCTAGATCTAAGAGTAGACTCTTTGGTTACTTCAACGCCGATGACTAACTGTAAAGTGTTCCACTTCAGCACTGAACGTGAGGAGAGCAAAAACATAGGGGCACAGAAAAAACTGTACGGGGATAGGACCAGTGAGCCAGTTGGTCAGGTGCCATCAAACGTTCCATCAAACATCATCTCTGACCGAAAAACATTCCTGACGCAACCCGCTGCTAAATCCCATTTGCCTCCTTCGAAAGTAGCATCCCAGCTGTTGAAATACAAGCCAGCTTCAACGCTCCCAGGAAGGTGTGAGCCATCGACATCAGGCCTGCCAACGACAAGACAGAGAACCCAAGCTGAAGCTTTGAAAAATAATGCAGCTTCTGATGCAGCCCAGGGGGTAGGATTTGAATGTTGAATGTCTTTTTGTAATCGTCTAAGTGTACGAAATCTTGACAGCATTTGTTTTAAAGAAATAGATCAAATTAACTCTGTTGCCCTTGTAAATTTAATCTGTTAAATCGAATTTTTAATGTTCGAGACCAGACAACTGAAAACAAGAATTGCCTGCATGTATTGATGACAGTCTGTTGATGACATTCTCTGTTCCTATGTGCTCAAGACCACAGGAATATCAAGCTCCTACAACTTGCGTGCTACAACAACAGGTACGCAGCATGTATTCTTGATTTTAGAGTGAGCTTGGTAGATTGCAGTTTTTTTCTTCATAATTGTTGGTGGTAAATTATTAAAAATATGGGATGAGAATTGTGTCAGTGCACTTTATGAACTAAAGTTAAAATTTGTTTCATGTAATATTTTTAGACAAAAGTTTTTAGTTTTGTTTCTTACTTTTAGCTACGAAAGGTATAATGCCCTCTGAATGGGAGACGCTTGTGTCCACAATATCCAAGATTGACAATATCTTCCCTCTGCTGACGTTAGGATCCAAGCAGCCCAACTCTGGCTTACCGAGACCACAGTTGAGTGGGATACCATCAGGCATCCAGAGAACTGCACCAGGTCTCAGGCCACCATCAGCAAGAAGCAATGCACTAGCTTCAAGTACTGACAAACTCCGTGGGCCTTCAGGTACTCATACATTGGTCAGACTTCACTTACCTTGAATCACATCTGTAAAAAAGTTTGTTTAATATTACAATTAAAGAGGACTGAATGCCTGTGTGAAGTATTGTCAGCAGTGGGAAACAGTTTAGCTGTCTTGCGTTACATGTATGATCATTAATTTGAAATGTGATTGTTTTTTTGTTGTTGTTTTTTTTCTTCCCTGTTCGTGCACAATCAGCTACTAACCCAGTGACAAAGACTTCACAAGCAAAGAAGCACATCTTAACCAGAGGGGAAGCGTTGCCAATAGCAAAGAGGAAGAAAATGGGTAAATACTGACCTGCTGCAAAGGAAACTTGCACTTATTCAGCTGTTCTTTATTTTTTAAGATTTACATTGTTAGTATTTGCACTAAAGCTAACTAACAACAGCGAAGACTAAAACTGTACAACAGTTATTGTGTTGGTGTTCAAAAAATTGACTTTTCTGAGCTTGCAGCCTCATTTTCTTTCTCCTCCTTTCAGACGCTCCCTTACCATCCGGTAGTGCTGAAGCCTCAGCATCTTCCTGTGAAGCTGTAAACGGAGCCAAAAACCTGAAACAGCCCACAAACAGTCAGAGAGCTTTGCCGGCTAAAACCCAAAAAGATGGTAGGTTGGGATTGTGTCATACTGTTCTGTTATGTTAAGCCAGACTGTGGTATAATTTGTGTTCCCGGGGGTGTTTTATGATCTAGTGAGTTCGGCAACCTGGACTTTTTGACTTTTTGTACCCGTACCTGCTTTCAGATGCTGCAGTGCCAGCCAGTACTGCTGAACCCTCAACATCTTGCAATGCTTCCAGCAGAGCCAGAGCACTGAAACAGCCTGCAAGCAGCCATAGAGCTCTGCTAGCTAAACCCCAAGGCCATGGTAAATTGGGAGAGCTGAGATTCCAAAAAGGGCTAAACATGTTCTGTGTAGTTTTACTAGCAGTCTTCATTGTCATGATGTCCAATCTTTGATCTAGCTATAAACAAAAGAGTGCTCCATTATCACTTCTTAAATTGATTTCAAGTTATTTTAATACAACTGCTAACACTAGACGACGATTAAATTATGTTTAATGTTTTCTTATGCTGCAAAAGTTTTGGTTACGTCTGTAAAGAAGTGACACAGGCAAAACAATGTTCAGCAATAAGATGCACAATTCTATCAAGTCAAACTCTGTGTCAGTGTATACATTGCTACACTAGGACAGAACAAAGAGGTCTTGAATTGATGAAGATGTCTGTGGAAAGTAACCAAAATAGATTTTATTGACTGAAAACGTATATAAGTAAACAAAAAGTGGAAGATAAATGATTATTTGACAGACCTTCTCCACAGTAATGTAATGATTCAAATTGTATTACAGGGTGTGCCAAATGTGTCGCGCTTGAAGAGCAACTCAAAATAAAATCAGAAGAAATAAAGAGACTGAAGGAAGGTATGACTTCTTACTATGTTTTCATCCCAATTAATTTATAAAAAACTAGAGACCGTCGTGCGATTGGATCACACCAGCCACAATATCTGTCAACATGGTGTGATCTCATTGCAAGATGGTCTCTAGTTAAGTCTAACTGTCTCTTTTGTCAAGTCTCATAATCTCGTTACAGAAATGTGAATTTATTTTGTGCCGTCTTTTGTCTTTTCCAGAGCTGCTAAAGTACAGTAAACAAGGAGAAGAGTGCTGAATGGTCCAATAAAATCCCAATATGAATGTTTAATAGCATATCTATTGTTAATAAAAATGTTGAGTTACAGTTTCACTGTAAATATTTTATATTCAATAAAGGGATTTTAATTATATTAAAAATGATAACATGTTACACTGCTTTTACCCACTGAGGTCAATTTGTTAACTTTAATCAATATTATGAAGCTCTTCGGGGTATAATAGTGGCTTTGGATGACCAGTCATTACATTACTGAAATTTGGTCTGATATAACCTGCTCACAGGAAAACTCCACAAGACAGCGTAATATAACATCACAGGTTCTTCAGCCCCCTGAAAGGGATACCAATTATAACCTGAACCATACGTACCTTTTTTTTAAATGCTCTGAATCAGTTTTCATCTAACCTAAAAGAATATTAAGAAGATATGGCAAAGCTATGTTTGTAAAGATGCTGAAGCAGTACTTTTTCCAATGCCAGAGTAAATATTAAATTATACTGATGGCCGATGCTGAAATTAAGATACTGTATATGGGTGTAGAACGCTGCACCCTTCATGTTTGTACCCTCTGATTATGGAGTTTCACATTTTGAAAAAACAAATCCTTGAGACATGTGGGCCAACTTCTTACTCTGACATGCTTGGTGCAGTATTTAGAGTATTTATGTATGTATGTATGTGAGATGTTTGAAATAAATGTGCTGTGAAACATCTAAAGCGCTAATTGTGCTTTGCATTTTATTATTATCCACTAAATTACAAGTGTGTGTGTGTGTGTTTGACGCACCTCCATAACAGATGAATGGTTTTACATCCGGGGAGCCGCTGGGTGGCAACATAACCGAGGAGCCGGTCTCCATCGTGAGTGTGTTTAGCTCTGCTGTGGACCGTCCCTATGCTTTGTTGAGCTACAGCTCACTTCCCTTTCCCGACTCAAGTCACGGCGAGGCTGTCGCACGCCTTTAATTGTGGCCGTTGCACAGCAAAACTGGATTTTACAACGATTCGAAGTGGACAGACACACGACGGGATAACTTTCACAAGGACGTAGGTGAGTCTGTCTCAATATCTGATTTAACTGTGTGATAATTATTCGCTGTAGAGAAGTGTATTTGCCGGCTGCAAATGCGGGGAGGAGGCCCAGTGCTCGCTCTCTCTCTCCGGTGGTGCTAGTGTTAGCTTAGCAACAACCCCGCGCCACGTTAGGGGGTCAGTTTTTGCGCTGTTTTAATAGATAAAAATCAGCGATGGCTTGTTAACTAATTGGCTATGGTATGTTTTTACATTATGTAGATTATGTAAATACGTACTGTGGAAAACCTGTAATCGCAACTGCAGCCGGGTGTTGAGTTATATTGTCTCCTTGTAGATGATCCATCTGTCAACGATAGATAACGTTAGCTAAGTGTAGGTTTGTCGTTGGATAGCACGTACAGACGCAGGATGCTAACTTTACCAGCAGCGCCGTTTAGTTTTTTCTGGAAAGCTACGCCTTTCACCGAAAGGAAGTAAACCTTTTAAATAATGTTTAAATAAGCACGGTTTCTGAATGGTCAGCCAAATAATGTTGAGCTTGACAATTCACCGTAAATGCTATTTCTGCCCCGTTTTACGTGTCGAAACAGCAACAGACTGTATTGTGATGTCTTGCATACAGTCTTACCTCACTTTTTTTTTTGCAGTCGGTGTTTGTTAGCAATAGTCTTTAACAACTCTACCCAGCAATAATAATTTAAATGGGAAGGCGAAATCCACCTGTTTAACTGGAAGTTCCTTTTTAATTTATGAATAACATTTTAGTCTTGCCTTCATGAGCATAACGAGTTTATTCAATAACAAAATGAGTTTACGTTTACATTTGATTAATAATAGGAAGCAAAATAGTTTCTACAACATCAAATGTTCACGTTTCATATAGCACCCATGTAGACAACTCTGATATTTCTTTAATGCCATTTCTCACACATGTAATTTTTTCTTTACAGATTGACAGCTTCCTTCAGCAATGTCTCGTTTCTTTGCCACCGGGTCTGACAGTGAGTCGGAGGAGTCTTCATCTGCAGATGAGATCACCCCAAAAGCACCCGGGACAACTTTTAAGCAGTCAGTGACACTTAGCACAAATCCCATCATCAGGACCCAAATTGTACTTTTTATAGTGATCTCACACATCCATATGTATTTCACAGGTCATTACTTCTTAGTGATGACGAGGAGGACACTAAGAGAGTGGTGCGCAGTGCCAAAGACAAAAGGTCAGTGTGGTATCATTTAAGCAGCATACCCTAAAACTGTACAGGTGGTCCTATCAATTTTTGTTTTGAATGCATTCACTCTTAAATTTCAGATTTGAGGAGTTGACCAACCTCATCAAGACTATCCGCAATGCTATGAAGATTCGTGACATGGCCAAATGTCTGGAGGAGTTTGAGCAGTTATGTCGGGCCTTCCTCAAAAGCAAGAATATAGTGGACAAAGAGGGTGTTCCAGCTTTCTATATCCGTCTTCTGGCCGACCTGGAAGACTATCTGAACCAAGTCAGTACCCCAAAGTTAAACCACAACTCTATAAATAGCAAATTTGTAATTTAACACGTGTTTTACTTTGCTTGCAGTAAAATAATAATAATAATGATAATAATTTTAACTTTGGTTACTGCAGTCTGACGTGTTTAATGTCCCAATCCTAACCTTTGCAGTACATAGAAATAATTAACATTATTTTTTCCAGCTTTGGGAGGACAAAGAGGGCAAGAAGAAGATGAACAAAAACAATGCAAAAGCCCTCAGTACACTGCGTCAGAAGATCCGCAAGTACAACAGAGATTATGAAGCAGAAATAGCTTCATACAAGGAGGTAAGTTAGGAAACTTTTCCCCAGTGGTTCTGTGCTTCAAATCATAGAGAAAATTTTCAGGATTAAAGACAGTGGTGGCAGGCTTGTGAGTTGCCTTTGAACAAGGCACGTGCCTTGGTCAACAGATCAGACAATGGTTGTACTGGGCAGCGTCCAGGTGTTTCTCAGTGTCTCAATTCTCAAAGTTTTCTCTGTGTCTATTAGAACCCACAGGAGTCTGCAGATGAAGAGGAGGAGAAGGAGCCAGAGGATTCTGGTAAGCTTGCTGTTTATGTATGTTTTTCTGTTAAATCACAATAACTCTATAAAAGCATACTAGAAATTGAACAAACTGCAAAGTGTTTATCCTAATAAGAGAGTGGATGGGTGAAATATGTTTACATATAGAGTAGGTTTGAAGCCTCTCAGAGTCATGTAGGACACCTAGATCACTGGATAAACTACAAACACTGATCATTCAAGGATATTACCCTATCTGCTTTCAGGGCTATTTATCTAAAGATTGGTACAGTTTTGTGGATGGAGTTCATATTTGATCGCAAACGGGAGTTGAATTAAATCTACAAATTCTGAAAACCCTTACATTTACAAAGACAGTAACAGCATTTAGTTTTATCACCTCAAAAAGTCACTGATAGGTCTTTATTTACTATCAAAGAAAAAACTTTTTATTTTGGTATTTTCCATGTAGCAGTTTTCATTCTGTACTAAACTCTGCTGCAAAATATTAAAATTTTTAATGTTTGCTATCAAGATTTACAGGTGAACGTTAATTAATAATAATGGTTATACTAAATAGTCTAATTATCATCTCTAAAATTCATCCTAATTTTTGTTCCACAAGGCTCCTCTTCTGAGAGTGAGACAGAGGGAGACGATGAAGGCGTATCAGCCAAGGCCTTCTTGAAGAAAAAGCCTGAGGCTGCCCCAGAGGCCAGCAAGTTCCTCAAGTCTGCCAAGGGATCCGGGGTAAGAGGCCGTCATGCCATATAAGAATGTACTACAGAGAGAATGATGAGAAACCTGGTGCAAGAGACCTAATTCTTGTGCTCATGAACTCCTTTGTGAGGGGATACCTGAGCTAATGAGTTTTCTCTGACAGGATGAGTCCTCTTCGAGTGATGAGGATGAGGATGATGAAGACTGGGGTTCAGACATTATAGACAGTGGCAGCGAGAGCTCAGACGAAGGGGAGGGAAAGAGTGCCTCTCTGGCTGTGGTCTTCCTCAAGAAGTGAGTCTCCCTCTGCGCATCTTTAGTTTTACAACAGAAAAACATGGATCAAGTATGCAGTGCTGAATCTTTCAGTTACTTCTTTTTCAGAATTTCTTTGACATTTTGAAGATTAAAAAGTTTGGTATAATAGAAATTAAATAAAATACTCAAGTCAGAGAATGTCAAGTAATTACTTCCTCTCCTACAGTGTCATTTAAACTTTCAATACCTAAACCCTGCACCCTCCTTGGCTGTCTTCAGGACCCAGGAGAGTGAGAAGTCTAGCGAAAAGAAGATCGGGAAGAAGAAGAAGCTGAAGAAGAAAGAACGGCTGGAGGAGGAGGCTGAGGAGGAGGGAGGAGAAGAGGTTGAGGGAGGCTGGGAGAAGGTGAAGGGAGGCGTCCCTCTGGTCAAGGTAAAGAGATTGTGAAAACCTTTTTAGATTTACTGCTATTATGATCACTGCTGCTGAAACAAAATGGAACAATGGATGGTGCCAACATCCATACTTTTCTTTGCAGCAATGTCATATAATACATTTTTAGCATGGTATAGTTTCAAGGCCAGAAAATCTTTTTTTTTTTCCCTCTCAGAGCAGAAATATTCAATTAAGGTAAAGCACTTCATGATAAACCAACAAAGAAAATTTAAGGTGATTTTAAAAAAAAAAAAAAAAATGTCAAGGAGACTGGAAAGAACAGCTGGCCTCAAAAGAAACAACCACATAACATGGGTCAACAAATAGTGTCATTATTTACGTTATGTGGTGTATTCAATCTATCAGGAAAAGCCTAAGATGTTTGCCAAGGGCACAGAGATCAACACAGCTGTGGTGTTGAAGAAGCTGAATGAGATCCTGCAAGCAAGAGGCAAAAAGGGCACCGACAGGTAACACTGCATCATTCACTAAAATTCCACTCCACAGAAAATACGAAGCACATTTCATTCATAATGAAAAAGAAACTGGTATGGATAAGCTACTTCAAATCAGTAAGACATGTACCATAAATAATTCTGTAATATTAATAATTTGCATGGAGAAATGTATTATGGCAAAGCAACTGTAAAGTAGGAACCTCTTTTTTTACCCTCACAAATCTTTAGCTTATTATCTAAGTGTTGTAAATTGCAAGAAATGATGTAAGTGTGTTCTCCCTGTAACAGGGCTGCCCAGATTGAACTGCTCCATGCTCTGGCAAACATTGCAGCAGAGAATAACTTGGGCCAAGGTATCCTGGTCAAGATTAAGTTCAACATCATTGCCTCCCTGTATGATTACAACCCCAACTTGGCAGCCTTCATGAAGGTAGGAGCTTCTGTTTTTTCTAAATGTTACAACCTGGAAAAGTTAGAAAAATTAATCTAAAGGATTTGCACAAAACAAAATAAAGACCCAATATGCATATTCATATTTTGACCCACTGAAATTCAGAATAATATTTTATGTCATAAATGATCAAATTCTGAATCAGCAAATGCATGCTTAAATGCAGCAACATATGTTTAACTGTCTATTTAAATGTTTTGGAGGGAAATACCAGGACTCCAATCCCGGTGTTTCAAATTGAATCATTCCGACTTTGTTACCTCTAGGCCGATATGTGGAAAAAGTGCCTCGATTGTATAGACGAACTGCTGGACATCCTCTTTGACAACAACAACATCTTCATCGGGGAAAACATTGCAGAAGACAGTGAGAATCTGGGCATCTCTGAACAGGTATCTCATCTTTTCTTTTCATTTCTGGTATTTTGGGTGGCAGCTTGTTCTGGTATGTGGGAATACCATTCCAAAACTGAATCCCTGGAACCACGTCTTTGCTTGGCTGTGTCTTGTAAGCCCGAATAGAGGATGGCATTACATAAAATACATACAATTATTTCTTTATTTCTTGTGTGTTTGTCAGCCATTCAGGGTGCGTGGATGTGTCTTAACACTGGTGGAGAGGATGGATGAAGAGTTCACTAAGATCATGCAGAACACTGATCCCCACTCACAAGGTGAGCTATACCAGAAGACACTCAAGAATTATTTTTAATTGTGAATATTATGATTTTAGATATGAAAGTAAATCATAGAATATTAGAAAATGATGTTATCGCAAGAATTCCTAAATGTGTCGCTGCATTATTTGAGATTTTCAAACGGCTCTTCCGTGTAGCTCATTGTTTTGTTCTCCACTCTTTGTCTAGAATATGTTGACAATCTGAAAGATGAGGGACGAGTTTGTGGCATCATTGACCGGTTGCTCACCTACTTGGAGAACAAGGGCAGCACAGAGGAGATTTGCCGCATCTACCTACGCAGGATCATGCACACCTACTACAAGTTCGACTACAAGGCCCACCGGCGCAGCCTGGGTCTCCAGGGAGAGTCCAAGGTGAGAAAAGCAAAGGAGAGAGACAGCAGGAAAGAGAACTTAGTTTCTGTTCTTGACAGACATCAAAACATCTTCAGTATGGCACAGTAAAAAATTTTAGGACATAAAGTGGAAATGTGTCTGTATGTGAATTTGTTCTTATGTGTATACAGTGTCTTGTCATGATCTTGTCTGTAAGTGTATTAATGCGTGTAATGTGCTGAGTTGTGCCTCGCTGTCTGCTGCGTAGTCCGAGCAGGACCAGGAGGAGAGCGAGGGGGAGGACAGCGCTGTGATCATGGACCGTCTCTGCAAGTTCATCTACGCCAAGGATCGCACTGACCGTATCCGTACCTGCGCTATCCTCTGCCACATTTACCACCACGCTTTGCATTCACGCTGGTACCAGGCCCGTGACCTGATGCTGATGAGCCACCTGCAGGACAACATCCAGCACGCTGACCCACCCGTACAGGTAGGCAGACAGACACAAAGCAACACAACAGAAGATATTTAGTTGCAACAACAAACCCTGAATGAGAACACTAACCACCTTTTTGTTTTCTTTTCTCCTAGATCCTGTACAACAGAACCATGGTCCAACTGGGCATCTGCGCTTTTAGGCAGGGCATGATTAAAGACGCCCACAATGCCCTGCTGGATATCCAGTCCTCTGGCCGCGCCAAGGAGCTCCTGGGTCAGGGTTTGCTCATGAGGAACATGCAGGAGAGGAACGCCGAGCAGGAGAAAATTGAAAAGAGAAGACAAGTAAGTCCTCCAGAAGCAGTAAAATCTTTTCTTAGATCATGGTTTTGTACAGTACCTTGTTCGTATTCATAACTAGCTTTATTTTATCTAATCTTGTCAAATAATTTGGCAGTTTAAGTTCTGACATTGAACCTAACAAAGAACCAATTTTTTGGTGTTTGAGCTGTTTTAGGTAGATTCACTGAGTTTTTCAGTATTATATGTGGTGCAGCTATAACACTTTTGGTACAGGTACAAAATTGCTAAGATGAATTGTTATTTGGCCAAACCTGTGGACCAGACAAGCTTGATATGAACTCCTGTGTCTCCATGGAGCTACCAAATGCAGTGATCTAATGTGTGCTTAAGTAGTGTCTTCCTGACATTGGAAATACTTGACCTCCCCCCCAGGTGCCATTCCACATGCACATCAACCTGGAGCTGCTGGAGTGTGTGTACCTGGTATCAGCCATGCTGCTGGAAATTCCCTACATGGCTGCACACGAGTTTGATGCCCGCCGCAGGATGATCAGCAAGCAGTTCCATCACCAGCTCAGGGTGGGAGAGAGACAGCCGCTGCTGGGTAAGCAACATGTCATCTAACCCCTCTTTACATGTAAACCATAGAAAAACCAGAGAGGATAACATTAGCTCTCTTTGTCCCCCAGGACCCCCAGAGAGCATGAGGGAGCACGTGGTGGCCGCCAGCAAAGCCATGAAAATGGGTGACTGGCGTACCTGCCACTCATTCATCATCAATGAGAAGATGAACAGTAAGGTCTGGGACCTGTTTCCCGAGACTCAGCGAGTACGCGAGATGCTTGTCAGGTTAGCAAAGACCATTATTATCATCCATCACTATATTTGTTTTCAAATGTATACTCCATCATTCGATCGTATCAAGTAGCATGGTTTTGTCCTATATGTTAACCCCAGTTACTTCTGGTAGCTGTTGTAATTTAGATTGTGTTCTGAGCATTCAAAATTTAGTAACTTACTACTTACAAATAGAAATTCAGTGTTCTATATAACTTTTTAATCAATTTTACAGGAAGATCCAAGAGGAGTCACTGAGGACTTATCTGTTCACATACAGCAGTGTGTACGACTCCATCAGGTAAGCGCAAGATACAGCATCTTTAAAAGTGCTACTGTCAGTTACTACTAAAGCACTTTGAGCTTTCAGCTGGAGCTTCAGTTTGTATTGACTTCGACCAAAAACGGCTCTAATCTCCGGTGTTGCTCTGCCTACTAGTGTTGAGGCAATAAATTAACAAAGCTTAACCTCTATTTTATCTCAATGTGAGATTTTTTTACTTGGGTGTCAATAGAATTTTTGTGTCTGTCCTCCAGCATGGAGACACTATCTGAGATGTTTGAGTTGGAGATACCCACAGTTCACAGCATCATCAGCAAGATGATCATCAACGAGGAGCTGATGGTAAGTGTCACGGCTTCTCTGTTCTGTTCCGAATTTTAATCAGAATAGATGCAAGAGACTATCTTTAATGACATTTCCACAGCATCTTTACATGTACAAAGTTTGTTTCCATATATGTAATTATTCTTTCATTCAGGTTTTTTGTCTTCTTCCAACAGGCATCCCTTGACCAGCCCACACAGACTGTTGTGATGCACCGCACAGAGCCCACCTCCCTGCAGAACATGGCTCTGCAGCTGGCTGAGAAACTGGGCAGCTTGGTGGAGAACAACGAGCGCGTCTTTGACCTCAAACAAGGTGTCTATGGCGGCTACTTTAACAGAGGTGAGTTTAGACCACATACTTCACTGTAGGCCATATATAACAAATATGTTTCTATGTTGTTTACATGCAATCTGTGTGTCAATAACCATAAGTCACATTGAAGTACTTCTCCTAGGCTATGAATGCTACATCTTTAAAATTCCTGGTACATCTCTTTGCATTACAGATCAGAAAGGTGGCTACCAACAGAAACAGTCCTACCAGAGAGGTACGTTTAGCCACACTGATGTTGTAGAACAGGCCTCTGATTTTCAGCACGGGAATTTCTTCAAATTTGGCACAAACGTTGACTTGAAATCAAGGATGCACTGATTTAGAATTTGGCGAAGATCAAGGTCACTGTGACCTCAGAAAACATGTTTTTGGCCATAACTCAAGAATGAATACACTCATTATGATAAAATACACTTAATATCTTTTATTAATAAATTCCTTCAAATTCTTCACTACATATATTATGAGTCTGGACAAACGTGGATGTAAACTTAAGCTTGACTAGTTGGCGGAAGCATGTAACTGCAAGGCGGTAATTCTAGTTTGCATTTAATCAGTAACTCACTTATCATGGATTACAATTTCAGGTTAAGAATAAGGCAGCTTCTTCTAATTTTAAATTAAATTAAATTTTCCATTTGAAACTGTGTAGACCTTTTTAAAAGAATATCAGGCAAAAGTATTAGCTTTTTGTCGTCTGATTAAATGCTCCAGTGTGTTTATTCATTGATAATCATGTTTTTACCCTTTGCATGTTCACAGATCAGAAAGGTTCTTACCAGCAGAAACAGGGGGGCTACCAGCGAGGAGGTTACAGAAATCAAAACCAAGGCAACTACTGAGCTTGGAGCGTGTGGATTTCAGTCTTGCCACCTGAATTAGTCTTCATTCCATAACAACAACAACCACCACCTGGGTTTCTGTTCTTGGCACTTAGCCTTGTGCTGTTCTCCCACATATGACTCAAAACTGATCCTAAAACAGCTGAAAGTCATTGCAGTAAAAGTCCTTCTCGCTGCAACTGCATAGCGTGATTTTCCAGTACTGCCAACTTCTGTGGATAAAGGTTAAAACTTTTAAGGTTATTACTGCTAATGGAAAATTGTACGATAAAGGCATTGCAGTGGGGTTGACAGAAATGTCAAATATTGTTGACTTATACTTATCAAATAAACAATAATACAGCATGTTTTGAGTTTTCTTTTTGGCCATGAGAGCAGGAGTCCAGAGAACAAAAATATGATTATTGAAGGCTGACAAGCAGAGTCTGTGCATTTATTAATTAATGAATTTCTAAGTATCAAAAGACAGGCTCCTTTTGATGAATCCCAATATTGAAGATACAAAAAACACAGAAGGGTATCATTCTGAACTAGATTTTCCATAACTATAATACCTTCAGTTTTCCTTGCATTAGAAACTTGGATCATCTGGTGGATGTTCTCCAGGGCATCAAATCCTGATCCTCAATGTAGGGGACAGTACATAATCCATTCAGGATAACGATTCTCAGTATTTTAATGAAGATACAAACTAAAGGAACAGTTTTTTTACTTTTATGGTGATGTATTTAGTGATATTCAGCAAACCTCCACAAGGTGAAAGGTAAATCGGTGAGATCAGCCAAACATCAGTGAGACTCAGGCAAAGACTAACCTGCAAACATCAGACACAGTCACTGTCATCAGTCAACATCACCGTCATATTCTCTTTTCACTAATTAGCGCATTAGTAAGTTTACTCTGCTCTGCTGACAACAAATTGAAATTGTTTATTAAAATTGCACATTAAAATAAAAATCTCCACTGAACCTTTCCAACACTGTCAGAAAAAACTTGATGTGGGTTGATGTCTTTCTTATCAGATTGATAACTACTCAAATGTACTGCTGGGCAGAAAAAAATGAAATTATGTATCTAAGTAGTTTATTACTGTAAAACATTGACACTTTTTAATGTCCACCAGCAATATTTTTTTTTTTTTCAACCTTTTTTGCCAAACTTATCAAAACCCACATTGTGATTTAGATCAACACTACATTACCTCTTGCAAGTTTTGTGCTTAATTTACATTTACTTCAACTCGTAGTATATGCTCATTCATATATGCTCTTTGGGAATTACAATTATAACAGCTCCAGAGATACTGTATGTAGATGGGTCTGAACTTTTTTTTTGCATCAAGTGTTCCCATTTGGGTTCCTTATTCTACACATCTCTTAACTGGGAACATTAGTATGAGTGTGTTCAGCAGCAGCGTTTTCACTAACTCTCACACAAGTGCCCCGTCTCTGTTTTCCCCCTGTGCCAGTGGCCTACTTGCTTCCTCCCCTTGGACTCAGGCCGAGTCTCCGCCTGAGCTCTTTCTTCAGTAGGTCCCTCTCTTTGCGGATTCCCTGCAACACGGTGCGATTCTCCTGAGCCCGACGCACCAGGTAGGGGAGCGTGTCATCCACTGAGCCGTACGGCACTGACTTGTATACGGCATAACCCTCCTTAGCTGGAGGGAAGAGGAGAAAGACATGGTGAGGGCATATGAAAATAAAAAGTCAAAAGATATGATGTGAACAAATTGACTATTACGGCTGCATATACAGTAAATCATTCCACAGGCAAAGATTGGTAATGAAAAATGTTGAATTTAATTCAAGATTCCATCAGTAAACAAACTAAATGTCCATGTGTGATTTAAGCCAAATGATGCCAAAGATCATCCCACCTATGTGCTCACTACTGTTAAATAAGAGACAGCATGTGATTTAGTGCCTACAGTGTCTTTTGTCACAGCCCATGGGTGGAGAATATTTCCCTCCCAAATACACCCCAAACATAAGAACAAATTTTGGGGAAATTAAGGTAGTGAATGGAAATGCAGTGCTTACCTGCATTGCAGTTCCACTTTATGATTTTAGTTGAGAAATTGGGTGTATCTGAGTAATTGAATCGTGTCCATAGCAATTAAAACAAAGAGAGGCTGGGTGATCAGAGCTCCTACAACAATGTTTGCAGGTTCAGTCCCTACAACAGCCGTGTGTCATGTCAACCTGTCGCTGAATAAGACACAAGACCTTATACGGAAAATCTGAAGTATGCCAACTGAGGCACAGCTCACCAAGCGTGAGGGAGACGTGATCACACATTCCCAGCAGCTGGCCGAAACACACTGAACCTCCATCTTTGTCTATCCCCAACTCTTCCATCCTGGAGATGATATGCACAATAGCTACATCACATATGACAGTGGTACCCAACTTGGGGCTCAAGACCCCGCTGGGGGTCAAAAGATAATTTTGAGGATCCTTGATCAGTAAACAACCACATTAGCATTGCAGTCGGTAATAACATTGTTGGACTCATAATGGACAGTTAAAAAAAAAAAAAAAAGTTTAAATTGAGGCAGCAGAATCAGAGTTCGTTTTCCATTCCACTCTTCTTTTTCCTCGTCAAAGCATGAAGCCTAAATTACCCACAATGCAACTCTACTGCTGACAGTTCAGCTGAACAGGCTTAGAGGTCAGCGCTGTCAAAACAGCTTGCTATTTGGACAGTCAAGTGAAATCGCGTGTCAGAGTTCACACAAGCTGAACTCTACACGGAAAAGAAACCTTTACGCTATTAGCAGCTAATGCAGCCTCACGTCGCTAGCCAGAGATGAAAAGCGGGCTGCAAAAGGTCTATTAAGCTCACTTCTTTCTAACTCTACGCCCCCAGATTTTTTTTTGATTTTCAAACACTGACTCAGGTGACATCACTTGAGACAATTTATTAGTCTTCACACAGCTCCCTCTGGAGAGACTAAAGGTCTTACACGACTTTTGTTCACACATGTAGTATTGCTCCCCAACACCTGTAAACCAACTTTAATGTGTAAAATCGGATGACTAAAAAAAACAAAACAAAGCGGAAAACTAATTTATGCTACAAAAAGTTATGCTAATTTTTTTTACACTTCTCTCTAATCTTTTCCTTGTTTTTCTGTGAATTACTGAATAATTTCACTTTTCAGGGACAAAAATCAGTCTGACCCCACTGACGAGGGTCACTAGTAGACATTGTTTTGTTTTAGGTGGTGACAGGTCATAGCGGTTGGGAACCACTGATACACAGCATTCAAGTGAAGGTAAGATCAGAAAAGGGAGGCAAATATTTCATTTTACAACCAAACAAAACCTGTGAATTACTGGAGACTTAATATCTGTGGCCATATTAAGCTGCTTGGAGTTGTATGTACACTCTCAAATATAATAGTTATCTAATGTAAATCACACCAAGTTGACACCATGTGATTTTCACTCCACGTGGTCTCACCGTTTGGCAGCATGTCTCACTGACTGCTCGTTGTGAGTGGCAACTATGATCCTGTAGCTCTCAGGTTTCTGGGATATGTCTTCCAGCATCACATCCAGCGAGCCATTATAACTGCACAAACACAAATAAAGAGATAAAATGTGCTGGAGTCAAGTTCACTGTCAGAGAAGATATGTGTGTTGTCAAGGTCAAATCTACTATGTGCAACAGGCCTTCATCCCATCACAAAAGTAATGCATTTTAATTGAGTTTAATCCAGATAAATGTTTTTTTTTGCACAAATCCACGTATATTTATAGGTACAATTGACTGAAGGCAGACATTGCTAAATTCACTTTATGTAGTTTATGTTTTGTCTATGTCTGGGATGCATGTGCCTGGTTGTAACTAATGGTCGCTGCCTCCCATCTACCTGTCATTGGTGTCCTCCCAACACTGGTGGATGGGGTCCAGACGACCCTCTTTCTCTGCCAGCTTCCTCTCTTTGTCCATGTAGGCTCCTCGTACCAGCTTGACTCCCAGACAGAAACCTTCATTCTTGGACAGATGCAGAGCTTCTAACAGGAGGGACCTAGATTCCTGAAACGACACAGATGGCGAGGGGAGTATTTGATAAAGCCTCCTTTTAAGAAAATACTAGTCTTTCGGTATTCAGTGCAATTAAAAGGAATGTTTTGATATTTGTAAAAATGATATTGATGAGAAATTAAGCTATTTGCCTTCAGGTAGCACTGATATGTGTTCCAAATCCAGGCACCATCTTTGTTAAACTTCTTCATCATTGCCATGGTGACAAGAGAGAGGGCGGGGTTCATGTAGGTGTACTCTGCATCAACCAGGACTCTGACTTTGTTTACACTAGCCTGGGAAAGATGAGTAGCAGATACAATGCAGTGCAGTCCAGGAGTAAATGTGAAAGAGTGATAATGCAAAATAATAATTCATCATTCAAAAATAATATAATTTTGATGATGCGCTCCCATGTCCTGAAAATTTCCGATGAGCCATCAAAACTGTACCTCTGCTATTTTGTTGAGCCTCTGCAGACCACAGAGAAAGTGGGCGGCCTCACTTTCATCTAAACCAGGGAAGTTGATTGGCTGAAAGAGGCGGTTTAAGGAAAGTCCAAAGGTCATTTAACATCAGAATCACCCCCATCAATGTTGTTAACATATTATACATGTATATATTGGGTAGAAGGAAGACATCTCACAAACTGGGTTATTATGGTGGAATGTGAACACACCTCTCCATCCATGGCTCTCACAAGGAGACTCAGGTCATATGGTTGTTGTGCAATGAGGGTTGTGAGTTTCACCTTGATACAAGCAGTACAGACTCATCAGTGAAAGGAAATACACAATGTCTACACTGTAAAAAGAGAGTAGACGCTGGGAATTACTGGGGTGGGGGGCATAGAAGAACAACCTGCAACAGCTGTGAACACTGTGCATTCTTATCTTTTTCCCCACATATTTTAAATGCTATAAGCTAATGTTTGGCTCAGGACCACCATACAGTGTCAAGGGTTCTCATATGGCCTCAGAAAACTGGAAATTCCACAACTAGTTTTCCTTATAATCAAAATATGAATTATAATAATTATAATAGATGTCATTGGTATCTTCTAAAAGCCCCCCTCTACTGAAAAACAGAAAGAAATAGCATTTGAAAGGTGATTAAAATGTCTTTCTTCACTTCTCTTGCATAATGTCATCTTATTTACAGTAAATATGTTATGTGGGAGTTCAATTGAAAACGTACAGGAAAATAATTTCCCTAAAAACATTTTTGAATGGTGAATCTGAGCTGCAAAAAGCTGCCTTACACACAGCTCCGGGCTGAGCAGGGCTGTGATCTTCAGCTGCATCATTGGGTCTTTGCTCCAGGCGTTGCTGTGGGACATTTGCACACATTCCAGCATGGCCGACATGTTGTCGTCATATCTCTTCTCTCTGGAGGTGATAAACGGTAACATGAGGCTGTGATGGACCTCACACATCAACGTGCAAGAGCATCACCAACAGCAGTCTAGAGAGACGTGTGGAGTTTGAACAAATCAGACTGTTACCTCACTGGGAAGACAACACCATGGGAAAATAATCACATTCACAGAGTAACAGGTTATCAGCAGGTTTTAACACATGTTTGATTCCTCTCCACCAAGCTGGTCTAGGCACACACATTAAAAACATCTGGCGTAAAATCTAATTCTTATTGTATTATATAGAAAATCCTGGCTGCACATAGAATCAGCTAGACTATTGTTGAGACAGAATGCAGAATTTCTTAATGCTAATGTTGAGTGGCACCGTAGACTGACAGAGTCTCTAACAGGACTACTGGCAGAACTGTCAGAGTAGCACAGACAAGCACATGTCTCATCCTGATACAAACAAAGCTTCATGGTACATGCAGATAAATCCCAAGAGGGACCACCATTTTCTACATCCTCTAGTTCTCTTTTAGCAAAATCAAAATAATTTTCTTCCTGTTTTTATATGGTGGGATGTCGTTGTGTTTTCAGTTTTGCCAAGTTTTCTGAAATGTTCGTTTGTTTTGAGAGATGTCACTGTGCATTTGCTTGTTATTTTGTGTCCTGGAATATTTTAATGTTTTTGTTTTGCAGCAATGTTTTTGTTTTTGTTTTGCAGCTCATAGCCACTGTAACATCACAGTACAGAGAAAATCTGTTCAGCAGCAGCATAAGTCACAAGCAAAAATCAAGATTAGCGACAAATTAAACAAATATTTAATTCATCGCTCCCCTTCATTTAAAACTGATCCACCTGATGAAAAAGAGTCTGAGTTTGCGCAAAGTGTTTGTGAGTTATGAAAAAGAGCCGTACCCGGTGCTTTCTCCAAGATCCTCCTCAATAGGTACTGCCAGCATGGGCCTCAGCCCCAGCAAGCTCATCTTCTCCATGGACTGAGAGATCTCTCTCTCATTCTCTCCAGCCACAAACTGAGCATACACAGTGGGCCGCAATAGCAAGGAAAACCCCCTCCTCCCCAGGAGGGTGCGTGTTATGGACATTAGCTGAAAGAAGAACAGATTAAAATGAAGAATAAGATACAGACACAGAAGCTTTGCCACATGGTTTTCTCACATACAAACTGCTTTATTTTGTGCATTACTGAATTCAGACAGATGTCCAAAGTGTGCAACATTACACCAAAGTATCGACTATCAAAATAAGGGATCAGCTGTAAAGAACATCACAGTCAGAGGCTTGACAAGATTTCCATTAAAGATAAACCAAGAAAAGAACAAGATCTCTCAGTTCATGCCTCAGTGAGTCTTTTTTCCAGTTGCTCTTCAGTCTCAATCACCTTATTTTCCTCCGTATAATGACCATGAGGGACATATTATGTCTCACCTTCCCACAGTTGTTAACCAGCACAGGGAAGGAGCAGAGGCGGAAGATGCCCAGACCCCGGAGCAGCTCTCCCCAACTCTTCACCCTGAAGGCACTGGGATCCTCAAAGGCCAGAGTCACTGAGAGAAGGTCGGGTTTCCTGGCAGCCGCTGTCCTGGAGGCGTCAGTACCCAGCAGCCTCGGCGACAAGAGGCGAGGGAGTGAGGAGCGCAAACGAGAGTACATCATCATCCCTGGAGAAGTGTGTATGTGAGTGTTTGGTTTATGTTACTAACTCAGCTTGCAGGTGGAGTCTGGATGATTTGAATTGTTTGTATAAATCTTCCTTTCTTGTAATTTTGAAGCGTGTCCCGTCCACTCAGAAGTGGCTCTATCTGACCTGAGCTAAATGGAAATACAGTAATCCAGAGTGTCAGAGAAGCATTATCAGAATCTGAGTGGTCAGCTCAAGCAGAAGTGATGATCCCCTAATGTCAGAACCAGTTGGGAGAGGAGAAGGAAAGGATAGCAGTGGGTATGCAGTCACCAGCCTGCATAAACACTGCATGGTGCTGTCACTGAATCTGACAACAGTGACAATAATAGTATCAATTGTAGAAAAACAGGGCAAAATCAAAACAGCTTCAAAGAGATCAGTGAGTAAAAGTTAGATGGGACAATTTAAATTAAGTGTCTGTTAGGATACTCCTAAAACAACAAAGATGTATGAAATTGACAATAAAATTGCAAAAGAAATAATTCAGTAGAAGCACCTTACCCTTCTTCCTAAGCGTGGCACTCAAAAGACCTAAATGATGAAAAGCTAAGCAGGTGGAATTTGAGGGTTTGCAGATGAATCAGTAGAATTCATTATCTTTTGCCTTACTTTCTGGTTAATGAGTGACTACTTGAAGAATTGAGTAAACATTAAGTTGACCCTTAGCATCAACCTACAAGGGTGGGATGAAAACCCTCGGATTGACATCAACCACATGGGCATCAACATTAAAAGTTCATGTTGGATCAATGTTGGATGCCTCCCCCTTTTTTTTCCCCATCGAATATATAAATTTGGCAGTAAATGGCAATTCTAAGCAGAGATTAAGATGGTAGACCCTTCAAAAATGGGTCAAATACGATTATCAGCCTTCAGCTCACTGCATCTATTGTTATGATTATGTTTTATAAATTAGAAACAGAGTTATGCTCCATTAGGGATATTGCAATCAGGAATATTACAATTTTTGTACAAGCTTTTGTGAATGCTCATATAAAAACCCGTTACCATTAAGTTAGGGACTATTTAATGAGAACAAGAGGTTGGTTAAGACCAAGCAAAACAGCCAAGAAAGGAAATGATTAACTGCTGCCTGCTGCCATCCTTCACATGTATCTCTGACCGGACAGACTGAAAGTCCTCTAACATCACTCAAATGTTTGCTATGCTGACCCTGCTGACGAACCAGGCATGAAAATACTAATCACAAAATGAATGGGGCTGATAGAGGTTTACCTGTTTCTCAGCTTCATAACTAAAGGGTTGTGGGCTCTGAGGTCCTCAAGTAATCATGCAGTAATTAAGATGGTCTAATTCAGTCAAAACAATCTGTTAAAAACCTTTATTTCATCAGACCTGTAGTAATTCTGAGTTTAAAACTAATGTCCATCCAATGCAGTTTGGTATAGAAATGGAGATTATTTCCCAAATATATACCCAAATATTTTTATTTCATCAAGCAGAAGTGATTGGGTGCTGGAAGGAGGGAGGTCAGAGGATGGGTTTGAGCAGGGAGTTGGCTAAAAAGATAAAACACAAAAATATGTGTATCTGACATATTTTCACAATGTTTTTGTCTTTATGTTACTCTAACGCAGTTATCCTGCAAGGAATTGCTTGACATTTTGGGACAGGGCCGAGAAAATCGATACCACCTTTCCTTTCATGTCTGTACATTCAGTATGAAGCCAGGGATAAGGAACACCTAGTTTAACTTAGCACAAAGACTGGAAGAAGTTGGAAGCAGCTAGCCTGGCTCTGTCCAGTTTTCATGTGGCAGATGCAACCTTACTTTATTTTAATAGCAGCTGTTACCGGAAATTGTGCCTCGATGGTATTTAGAAAGACGCGCAAATTTGTAATGAAAAAATTTCATCCCACAGATACAGAGAGGGTCACAAATTTTACTAGTTAGCAGAAATTGTAATGCAAAGCTCTCTCTGTAGAGCACAAGCACCTCCCTTGTAAATATCTGGTCTACCCATTGGTCTTTTTCATTTAGTTATTCCTCTATTGAGGAAGCTGCATCACAGAATCTGACAGAGATTTCAGTACAATGAAATCCCCGCAAATTTCTGACCCCATCTGAATACAATGGCGGCACCATGTTTGGTAGCTGTTAAAGTATGTACTTAAATGTTAAACTGTAAATGTTATAGTTGAGTAAATTAAGTATATAATAAATAATAAAATAAAATAAATAATAAAAATGTTGCAGTGGCATTTTAGCTAATTTTCCTAATCAGGCCACAGAATCTGGCGAAACACTGGCCAAGAAATAGTAGTGCGACACTGATAGCTATAAAGCTACAGCTAATGATAGATTTAACGTGTTAATTAGTGAGCTTTACTGGGTGTACAGACACAGGGACAATTGCATACAAAGTCAACCAAAAAATGCGATTAGAAAAAGGAGAGAAACACAAACACGCAGGCAAAATCTCACACACAGGGTCAGCGCGTGCATTGCTAGCTAGCTTAATGTGAATGAATGCAAAGTGGCTGTTGGCGACAAATGAACCCGAACTACGTAAATAATCCAGTAGTCAAATTTGCACAATTGATTCTTTGATAGAAAATGAGAAAAGTACGTGGGTTTATCATTTAAATATCATTTTTACAGAAGAATTCAACTGAAACCCAGATTCAGCTCAAACAGGTTGTCTGTGTCTTATGTAACCTGCAATGTAAACAGAAAACAAGGCTTCAGTCTCTTCATGACCAAAGATGGTAGGAATGTAATGGACTAGTGTTGATTAATGAAGTTAAGTTGTTGGGCTCTTGGTTTCCTCCTTCCTATACATATGCATGTGAATGTATGTTTGGCAGATTGATCATTGGATGGAACATATATGTTGATATGTACTGACCAACCAGAATGACTTTCTTTGTGCTCTAGAAAACTACAACTGATTAAGTTTGCTCTCTGTTCGGAGGGACAGGGGTGTTTTGCCGACTTGTGTAAGTTGCTGTCTCCTATTATTATTGATCAATAATAATGACATTAATATTCAAATCCATCAGTGTTTGTGCTTTAGTTGTGTCTGTGTCCAGAATGTTTACAGAATTTCCACCACAATTCAAAGCAAAAAAAAAAGATCCAGTTTCTGTCTGAACTGTAGAAGTGCTGGTAGGTGGATTTTTGTAAACATTAGATAGAGTCAGGCTAGCTGTTTCCAACTGTTTCCAGTCTTTATGCTAAGCTAAGCTAACATAACCATCCCCTGGTGGTAACTTCCTTTCTAGTCACTGGCAGTAGCTTGATATTTAAAGGACAAATAGGAGTGGTATCGATCTTCTCATTGAACTTTTAGCAAGAAAAGCAAGTAAGTGTATTTCACAAAATGTCAAACTATTCCTTTAACAGAGGACTTTTGTAGTGATTTGTTCAACAGGTTATCCAAAGATCTAGAGTTTTAGTAAAAACAGAGAACTCAATTTTTAGTCTATACAGTCAGGTTTCAGCTTAAAAGAATTGAACAAAAGCCTGTAAAAGATACATTTTTATTTTCCACACTGGAATGATATTTGAAATGAAAATCTTCAACAGCTATTTACAAATTTGGATCAATTTCATTAATCTGTTTATCAGCTCAATTCTTAGGAAGACACACACACACACACACACACACACACTCACATTACATTAGGCTACTTGAACTAATGCTACACATTGCTAAAACCCCTAAAAGCGCTATAAGGCGAAAACATTTTGTCAACATTAACACTGCTGTTTTAAAACACAGGTCTTGTGCTCATATCCAGGTACGACCCCTGGGCGTGGGCTTGGCCATGCTGGTGTTGTCTGTACAGATGCATGAAAGGGATTGAGAGGGATGAATGAGGGTCCTGACACAGCCGGAGAGGGTAGGAGGGAAAGGCTGGGTAGAGGGCTGGGGGAGGGGTGGAGGAGGGAAGAGATGGATCCAGCTGAGGGAGAAGAGATGGGTGGTGCAATACCATCTCTGGGCGATAGGGGGCAGGGGGGTTGAACTGAGGGATGCCACCTATTTCAACTACAGGGTATGAGGAGGTGGAGGAGGACGCAGAAGGATTCGGCAAGTTTTGAGGATGGGCTGTTGGCGGGAGCGGTGGGGCAGAGGAGACGGACTGCTGGAAAGAAGACGAGACAGCCAAGCCAGAGGAGGGTTGGAAAGGAGGGTGAGGAAGGGAGGTTGATGTATGAGTGAAGGAGGAGGGAGGGAAGGCAGCAGCGAGGGAGGGAGCTGGGGCTTGGTGGCTCAGATTTGGGTGGTGCAAGGCAGGGTGGGCAGGGCCTGGAGACACATTCGGAAACGAGAGATTTTGCATGTGTGGAGGGACAGAGGGGAAGGCAAAAGATGGGGGGGCCCCATGAGTGGGTAGGGAGCATGGCAGTGTGGGAGCTGGTGGTTGGTTTTGGATGAAGAGTGGCTGAGCAGAAACTGGAGCAGGATCAGGATTTGTAGGCAGGATATTCGGATAGATAAATCCTGCTGAGCTTTGATCGCTGGGTGAATTATTTCCGCTGGTAATAGGTTCACCCTGCAACGCCTGACTGGGCTGGGTGACCAGAGAATGAGCGGATATTTGGTCCTGCAGACCTGACTGACATGTGGAAGATGGGGCAGGAAAGGAGGCGACTGTAGGCGTGTGGGGGCCGATCGTCTCTGGGATGGTGTTATAGGCGTTGGCGGAGGGGGAGGAGGAGGAAAGGAGTGGCTGTGGTGAGGAGGAGTTGGAAGGAGGTGGAGTGGGGAAGGTGAAGGAGGTCTGCTGCAGAGAGGGAGTAGTGGAGGTGGAGGAAGAGAGTGTGGGTGAAGAGGAGAGAATGGAGGGATAGTCAATAGGAGGGATGGAGGGCTGCGGATCAGATGTATCTGAGGGGTCAGGGACAGGGAGGGAGGAGAAGGAGGAGGATGACTGAGGAAGAGGAGCTGAGGGGAAAGAGGAGGAACTGGCCTGAGCAGCAGGGAAGCTGGAGGTATAAGCTGGATCACCCATAGTGTCTGATCTGTGCAGGAGAAAAGGAAATAAGAATTTAATTAGATTCAGCATAGAATTAGATAGAGCATTTATTATCTTCATATATATATATCACGCACACCCACCTTTCAATTATACTATTTGCCACCTCACTTCCCGGTGTGTCCTGCATCCCACTGGCCATGGAGATGCTGATGTCAGACATCTGGGATGCCATGAATGCCTGACCGAGGTCTAGAGGCTGCTCTGGGACCAGCGTGTCCTGATAGGAGGGCTCTTCTGGTCTGAACCCACAGGAGGGATCAGCCAGAGGTGGCAGAGAGGCCAGAGCGAGGGCCTGCAGGTCTGTGCCGGTGCTGGTGGTGGTGGTGGTGGGCTGCGGCAAAAGCTCAGTAGAGTCGCATGGGTCACAGTTCACTGAGAGAGACAAGATGGAGAGGTGGAGATCTTTCACGAGCAGCCATTAACTGTAACACTAATAATACTATTCAAGTTATTAATTTAAAATGGTGTAAGTCTGGTAATCCCATTTACCAATATCCAAGGTTTCTGTCAAGACAGACATTTTGCGCTTCTGTCTTGCATCTCTTTGTCTGCAGAGAAAAAGAAGGAGTTTAGATTCTCCTTAATATATGTATGCAACAATATAAAGTGTATGCATCTGTATGTGTGTGTCTCTGTGTGGCCATTACTTTTTGCTGTTCATGCCATCCTCTCGGAAGCCTTTAGCGAATGGGTTGGAGTTGATCTTCAGCTCCGTGATCTGACAACAACAACCAAAAAAATGCATTTTTCGCTGGGTTTATGTTCTCCTTCCTTCTGGCCTTGGCTCTTTTTTCTCTTCATTTTGCATTTTACAGAGTCTGTTATTGCTCGGAGAAATATGGTCAGGGCACTGACCATATTTCAGACTGCTGCTTGAGATACTGGTGCATTGAAGTCATGAACTGCACTCGTTCCAATTCATTTTGTAAAGGAACCCTAGCCTAATCTTTAATATAGAAATATAAATGTAGTGTTACTGTACCTTGTTGTTCTGGTAGGCGGTTACTGTGATAAACTGGGTCTCAGGGAAAACAAACGAGTGCTGTCCTCCGCCCCACCTCAGCACGTCTCTGGCTTCAATTACGTGAACTCTGGGCTGATAGCGATGCAGCGAGTGTAGGATGATCTGGAAATAAAGCAAAAGAGATCGTCTCAAAATGCACCATAAAGACAAAATCTACAGTGAAGGTTTTGTACTCTACTTGTGTTGTGTCACCCAGTCTGCAGTACTCACATGTCCGTGTGAGTCCAGTGTGTTGTTGGTGAGCTTGGCATAGTGAAACGAGATGGTGCGGCTCTGCCAGTGAGCACCCGTGGCGGGGGATTCAGGGTGGATGAACACCCGGTCCGGTAGCCTTGCCTCAGCCCCACCAACAGCCTGCCAGCCGCCACCTTGGAAACGATAGCGGGAGTTGTCGCCTGGGATGATGTCCAGGAGGAGGATGTAACGTAGAGATGGATTCAGGCCCGACAGCTTCAACCTCAACCCGGGAAACATCCGTCTAGGGGAGTAAGGACAGTGGAGAAAGTTACAAATGTCACCTGTTTGTGTATTGTCTAGTTAGTGTGGGAGAATTGAAAAATAAGGATAAGAACAAGGATGCAGGAGCAGAGTGTGAAGTCAGAGGTCAAGGGTCGGTGGCCACACACATGCACTCTACAGTATCCTCTCACCTGCCCTTCTTTGTGATGATCATTTCTGTGCCCACCGAGCTGAACTGTTTCCATAAGGACGCGTTCTCCAGCTCCACCTTCACCTCATCTTTTTGGGTTTTGGTCGCAGGCTCGTTGGGGGCAGGGGGAGGGGCCAGCAGCCTCGGGGGCAGGGCTTTGGCTGCAACGTCACAGGCGGGAGGGAACAGCGGCATGTGGGCAGGAGCCTCCCGGTCTGAGAAAATATTGAAATAGTAAAAACTTAACAAGAACAGAAGATCCCATCAAGTAAGTGCACATATTTACCGAATATAAAGTTATAATCCTTAAGATTTTGATGGAATCAAAACCCATTTTGATGTCATGGTGAGCATTTTTTTTTCATTCTCCCTTTCTATAGTAGTTTTCATCATTAATGGCGGAGTCCACCATTCAATTAGCCTACCTACGCATACCTACTACGTGAGTTTGTGCTGTTGCACCGTAAACAGATACCCCAGTGGCTCTTCTGTTGCGTTTCTTTGAGTATTTGACGTCATATCAAACCACACTTGCTATCACCACGGTAACCACGGGTGTTGCCAGATCAAATCTTAAGGAATACAATCAATGTCTAAAGAGCTAAGAAAAAACAATTATTTGGCCGCCACGGAAATAAATTAGTTTGCATCTCAATCCACTTTCCTTTGTGCCTATCTGATAACAACCCGATTTGAGTGCCTTTAATGTAATTAATTTATCATGAAAGCTAGATATTCTATCCGGGATCTGCACATAACTTCCCCGTCACCCCACCCCTGCCTTTGCTAAATGACACTTACTAGCTTCAATTACGGATGCAGTGGTTGTTCCTTTAAAGAGAGGTTGGTGGGTAAGAATCTTTTAGGTACACCAGTAAAATCTTGGATAAACATTCAAAATTGTTGAAGCAAACTGTTTAAAAGCATTGAAACACTTTTTTTTTTTTTTCATGCACACACTCTCCCTCTCACCTCTGTAAAAGCAGTCTCCGATCCGTTGTGGTCCCAGAGTCAAACTTGGGTACATCTCCACGCTCAGCATTCTCTTTGTCGGTGTTTGTCCCTTCACACGTCCTCTTCACCTGCTCCAAAGTAACATTTCACTCTTCAGCTCTTTTTGTCGCCTCTGTTTCTTGTGCAGATTTACTTTAGCTGACTGAAGCTAACAAAGTATTATCAGTCTTGCTGTACTCGAGACCTCTTCTTAAAATTTTCAGTCCTTGGCCTTATTTCTGTTCCTGTCCCTCTGCCAGCCTTTGCTACAAATGCCCACAGTGACTTGCTCTGTTAAATAGGTGTGTGGGGCTTCACACATTAGGGCCAAATGGCCCCATTTTCACATAGCTCTTCATTTGCCTCCCTGTCTCTCCACCCTGTCCCCTCATCTTCCCTTATGTCCCTATTCAACAAACACAAACAACACTGGTTATATCGAGAGGTGATTAGAAAAATCTAGGTTATACTTTAGTTTATAGAAGGAATTAATGTAATCTGTGTTATTTCATGTCAGTAGAAGTAGAACAAGGGCCTTTACTCAACTGCTGTTTTGAGTTTTTTGGACTTTACTTGGATATTTTAACTTTATGGTGTTTTATAATTCTTTTTCACTACATTTCGGGGCAACATTTTACTTCACTGCAATTATTTTACAGCTGCAAAACTGATAATAATAATGATAAATAAAGGTTATTTATATAGGACTTATCAAAACCAGAGGTAACAGTGCTTTACAAGGACAAAATAAAAAGAACCAGAAAAAAAGAAAAAAAAACATCCACCTTACTTATTAATTTTACATATAAACCAACACTCATGCAGACAAATTTAACCAATTGAATATAGTGTTATATATATAAATACTACATACTCTTTAGATTACCATTTTACAAGCAAAACATAGAATCAGCTAATAAAGTATGATGTATTGCCATATGTTAAACTACCCTAACTATATAAAGTAGGTAAAATTTGCTCCACCTCAACCAGCAACATTTTAATGTTGCTTACACATCAACAATTATATGATATACTATATACAGTTTTTTGTTGATGTTGTTGCTAATACTTCTGTACTTTTAAAGGACTGACTTTAAGTTGAGTACTTTTACATTGTGCTGATACTTTACTAAGAATGTAATAACTATTGTAAATGTTCCTCAAGTTTCAAATGGCATCCACATAAATGTAGTAGTTTACTGGAAGGCCCCCTGCGGCTGTTTGATGACCTGATGACATGTTTCTTCCTCTCAGCAGTCTGCCTGTTAGTCCCTCTCTGCAGGGAGTCGGGCCTTGAATGAAGCTGGAAGAGGAGGACACTTTGGCCGATGGCTGCATTTTGGCCACTCCACAAACACGAGTGTGTAAAAGTTTATATGTAGGTTTGGATTAAGGCATGAGCTCAGTGTTACAGCTGAAGCTGGCCAACCGTTTCCCAAATCATTTAACACCGGAACTGCTAAATGAATCGATTCAACACAAATTCTGCTGTTCCTGGGTGGGACGTTTGGTGAGCAGACAGGATTCTCTAGTTAAAACACATTAAGACACAGCAACGTAGACCACACAGACGAACCTCTGTTGATAGTACCAGACAGTTAACTGGTTAGTATGAGCAGCAGTGGGTATTCAGAGCCTTTGCTTAAGTGAAAGTAGCAATAGCACAATGTGAGAATACTTCCCAACAAGCAGAAGTCCTGCATTCACAAAATTACTCAAGCAAAATGACAGAAGTGTTATTAGATAAAGATACTTAAAGGAACAGGTCCCTTTATGAAGCAGTATTGCTCCTGTTGGTGTTGTATTATTATTTATTATGTTAGTGGATTAATATTACTGATGCATTAACATTTATAGGAAAATATCGATATTTTCCCTCTGAAATGTAGTGAAGTATAAAGTAGCACTGAATATAAATATGGTTTGAGATGTCTTCAACTCAAAAAAATTCAACAGCTAACGAGCAGAAGAAAAGTACTGATCTTCCTTGTTTTATATTTTTTTGGCCGGTAATTTTCTGGCTGTTTTCAGCAAGTTCCCCATTCTCCTTTTGATGCTGAAACTTGACTTTCTTGAAGCGACGATGCTTTAATATGGAAGCGGTAATCTGACGCTTTTAGGAGGACTTGTCAACAGACCATAAAGGCTCTTTAGCAGAGGATTACCCTGACATCACGAGCAACTTCGGTGATCGACAGGACAAACTGTGTGGCGTTATCTCTGTGTGGATGATTTCCTGTGAACAGTGTCTCCACATGTACCAACAGGAAAAAGAAAACTCTCAAACTTACAAAAAAAAAAAAAAAAAAGCAACTGACAAACACACCCCAAATCTACCTGCTCATAGACATTCCTGCCGATATAAAAGTGACAGCTGGCGTCACTTTACGGGAGTTAAGTATAAATGTTGTTCTAGTTGTTGTTTTCCTTCTCCATTTGTGTGCGTGTGTGTGCTGGGGAGAGATAAAAGCTAGTGGGGACTGAGGGGAAGTGGAGGTGTGAACACCACACTGAGACAAAGGTCATTACCTTGATGGGGGCAGCGAGGTGTGTGTGAGACATCTCAATGTTTTTACGAAATGACAGGTGTGTTCGAAGGCGCTGCAGCCACCAGACTCTGTAACAGCCGATAATGAGGGCTGTTACTTGTTTTGTGGTTTTTACCATTACCGGGCTGGGGGACAGGTAGTGTGTGCTGTTTACAGTGCATTAAGAATTACCACAGGCCCGCTCTTTGACATGCATGTGCTAAGTGGTTTGATGTCCACCTTTATTTGGTTACCGAGGTCTAAAGGTCAGCTTGCAGCAAACACTTGATTTATACTTTGATGAGTAAATTTATCACTAAGAATTTATAGGATGTGTCTTTAAATTCTCATTGTTTGCTCAGATTGGCGCAGATGTTCCTCCTGTTTGAAGAAGCACACAATGGGAGCCGGTCAGATTTCCTCGATCATGTTTATGCTGAAACAACAAGCCTGTCAATCTGATGATTACTTTTTTTTTCCCGTGTGCACGCTGCAAACACTCTTCCTTTAAAGGAAAATGTGTGGATGCTGAAATTCTCTCTCCACTCCGACGAAGGGCACACTTGATGTCACTGATTATCGGGATTAAAACACATCAAGTGCTGCCCCTAAATAAATCCACTGCATGCACAAACCACATGCATTCAGATTACAGATTACATGCTTCAGTCCATTTTTTTGATCAACTGGGTCCCATTTTTATTAAGACCCAACCAAAAATAAACGATAAATAGTACAACATGTACCAAGGAAGCACTTTTCATCATTAAATGAGGCACAGTTTTATGTTTTCAGAAATACTGTTCTACTGTTTTACAGCCACTAGACAGCTTTACATAAAGAGCGTGAATGGAAAATAGGGTTTTTTATGCAATCGCTACACACATATTGTCACACATATACTGTGTAATTGCAAAAAGTAGACATTACTTCTATAAGAAAACAAATACTCCGATCAAAACATCTGCAATTTGCCCAAAAAAGGATGATGATTCAGGTCTAGTGCAACTACAGCTCAGACTGTTCAGACCACTTCCAGAGGGTCTCTGTCAGCCTTCGACACCACCACAGTGAAACTTTCAGGAAGACGCACAGCCAGCCTCTCCCTGAACACAGCCAGAAAACCCCGCTCACTGTTGCTGTGATCACTGAGGAGGACGCTGGTTCCCTTCGCCACAGCGTCCAGCACTTCATGGTGGGACATCTCACCTGAAAAATGGATATACTTTAACATCTGTAATTACACCTGCAGGCATGACATTAGTCATACACAATCGTTCTGTATGAAAACTAAATGTAATTTTTAGTTAAAACCTCTACCTGTGATGTAGAGGTCTGCTTTGACCCCATTCAGTACTGAGGCCCCCGATCCAGCACACACAGCCACAGTACACACAGAGGACTCTAGAAAATATTAGAATAACGAGTTTATTCATCACTCTTACCGCACTTTTAGGGCTTGCTCTAAATGTGAACTGTTAATTCACAGAGAATCCAAGTCCAGCCTGACATCTGTGGCAGTGCTTGCTATTTATTTCAACATTCCGAGTGAAGACTCTGAGGTCTCAGGTTTCTGGACACGGCCTTTATCACGTGCTTGACCACATTTTTTAAAAAGGTGTTTCTTTGAGTTACGTTTGCTTGAAATATGGTCTATATTTGTGTAATTTGTTATAATAAAGCTGTGTGTTTGCCCTTTTGGTGAACAACATTTGTCACAGTATGTGTTTCTTAATATAGTGGTTTGGTTTGTTCATCTCTTCATCTAAACTATGTTACATTTTGACCCTGCAGGTTTTCATGTCAACCCAACTCTACAATGGTTGAATATACCAATGATCTTACTCCTCTTTGATTAAATTTGTACTAATTTGTGAAACCAGCTGATTTGGTGTATTCTAGCTATAAAAATCACAGACTCTTCAAGACATCTACGGGGCCCAGCACCTGACTAACTGCTAAGTGTTTCTTCACACTGTGTTTTTTTTTTACCTCATATACCAGGATAACAGCCTGCTGTGTGTATACGAGGTCATTACCTAGCGTCTGCCCTAATCCTAGAGCCAAACGGAGATGATTCAAACCCAGGTGAGACTTCATTTTTTGGATGGCTGTTGCCACGGTTACTGGCTGGTTCAAAACACTCAGTCGCCCTTGGCCGTGGCCCAGGAGAGGGGGCTGTGGGGAGTGACACGTGGAAGGCTTAGTTATAAAAGTAACTACTATGCATGTAACATCATCAGTAAATCATATTATAACAATCCATAACTGCTTTGTTATATGTAGAGGGCAGTTTTTAAAAGAAATCAATATCTTTCCATCTTCAAAATCCATTCTTTTACCCTTCTTGTGTTTCTAAGATAATTGGTCTCCTGCTTTATTTCTATAAGAAATATGGATTTCAATCTAGATAAAATGCTGTCTGCTGAGGTTTTCCTTGTTCTTTAGTTCATCTTGTGATAGCAGTGACGTGTTCATGCTTTACCTTCTCTAACTTTAGGATGCAGAGGGACTGGCTGGGAGTGGTGTGTTGTAACAGAGTTTGGACAATGGGGGTCAGCGCTGAGTCACTGCAGGTTATACTGACATGGATCCCACTGATGTCTGGTCTGTCATGAGGGCACATAAACTATCATTCCCCAGTGCAAAGTACCTTAGTAGTAGTTTATAACCTACAAATTCTGTATACCTTACATTACTACTGACCATGTTCCAATTGACAAAAATGGTTAGTTTCTGTTCTTTTCAGTATGCTGTCATCATCCAGACTTGCTGAAAATAGGTAATGCATTACTTTGTTGTTAAAGTCATGCTACCTGCTTGTGGTAATGAAGGTGCTGGAATCTTTGTTATTCAAGGTGTGAAAATCGACTCTCGAAATGCTCAGTGGCTTGAAAATTTAAACCCAGAGCAATAAACCAATACTGGCGGTTGTGAATACAGTAGCACTGGCTATTTCTTCATTAAAACTGACAGTCCAGTCTTGCACAAACACAGTTTTCAAAACAGTTATCACAACCTTAAAAAAAAAAAAAAAAAGCAGATTAAAAGCGAACTGTGTTTGATTAACGGGAAGTTTCTGCAAGATGATTTCACGCTGTATGGAACGGAAGGAAATTACAGTATAGGTTGCTTGAATGAGAGGAAACTAACTGCATATTTTGGAAATTGTCTGCAGTAATGTCACATATATTAAACTTTTAGATAAAAGGCCACCAATATGATCCCAATGAATACAAATATTGCTCTATATAAACCTATAAACGACCTGCTAATTGAATGCTGTAGTGTTGTTCCACCATCACAAGCCTTCAGTTCCTCCATGACAGTGTTCAGTTCCTCTGTGCTCCTGACCATGAATTCCAGTTTGTGACTGTGGGAGGCGCCACTGAGGGCCTGACTCACCACAGACACCTGGCCGCTACCTGTAAATCAAAGACAGACACCGAAGATGGAAAGAAAAACACTCAGGGGATGAGACACTGAAACTTGGTCAGAATAGGAGACCAGTGGGTCAGCATCATGTGTCCCAACATTTTAGCTTGTACCATCAAATATGCAAGTACCATGAGTACAGCATGTGTGACACTTTTTCCATTCGGAATGACCTCTTACCAAGTCCCCCAACCAGCCAGTCGTTTACCCCTCCCCTAACACTATCCCATGAAGTGTGAGGGGAGAAGATCACTATCCCGGCCTCCACTGCCCGCATGGCCAAACGTTGCTTCCAATCTTTCTGAACTAGACGTTTGATTGGCCGAAACAATGGAGGGTGATACGAGATAATGAGGTCACAGCTCATGTTCTCTGCTTCCTCCATGACAGCATCTGTAAGGTCGTTGGTTAGCAGGATGGTTTTAACAGGTCGAGCTTTGCTTGGCTCGACCAACAGGCCAACGTTGTCCCACGACTCAGCAAGTGACAGAGGAGCAAGCTTCTCCAACACCTTCAGAACTTCTTTAAGCTCCATCGGGCCTGAGCAGTGAGAAGAATGAGAGAAGGAGCGGGTGGGGGAGAAATGAACAGATGGGTGCAGGGGAACTGAGGTTTGTCGGCTTGTCAAGAAGCTGTGACTGTGAGTAGGTGAAGAGAGAGATGGAGGGATGGAGGAAACCGTTGAGGCAGAAGAGCAGAGTGCAGAGGGTGAGAGCGAGCTCCTCCTGGTACAAAGTCTTCTGTAGGTGGGCGATAAAAATGTCCAAGAGAGATTTCTACATGCAGTCAACATCAGTTAAGACCTGTGTGGATAAAAGAAAAAGAAATACAAAATAATGTTCAATACACCATCAAGAGGACATCATTCTAATGAACAAACATGAACCTGGGATTCATTGTCCCACAGAGGCACAACGATTATTGAGCGGATATGTTGATTAATCAACTAGTCAGAAAAATTATCGCTGAAAATAATTGAATTGGTTAAATCATTCATCAATCAAAAATGCCAAACATTCACTGATTCCAGTTTCTAAAATATGATGATTTGCCGTAGGGCTGCATCTAACAATTACTTCTATTATCTATAAACCTGTTGATTATTTTCTAAATTAACTGATTAATTGTCTGGTCTATACAGTTTATAGTGTATATAGTGTTTTCAGATTGCTTGTTTTATCTGACTAACAGTGTAAATTCCAGATATGTTCAGTTTACCTTCACATAAGACAACAAAAAGCAGCAAATCCTCAAAATTGAGAAGCTGAATGTTGAACATTTGGCATTTTTGTTAGAAAGCATTACGACTGATGATCAAAATCGTTACAGATTAAATTAGTTGTTGGTGGACTAATCAATTGCTTCATCTCAAATCTTTCAATTTTTTTCTTTTTTATTTCATTATTAATTGAACACTTTCTGTTTTGGGTCAAACAAGACAAGCTAGCTGAAAGTGTCACATTTATTTATTCACTGTTTTCTGACATTTTATAGATATAGAACATTTAATACATAATAAAACGATAATAATATATTATTATTATTATTATTATTATTATCGGTGAAAGCTTATTCTATAATTAAAGTAGAGTAGAGCTGCAGGGTGCAGCCTGAGAGGATGGCTTAACTGATGCAAGGCAATTTATCAACAAGTCCAAAAAAGCGTTTCATTACTGTCCAGACAAGTAGTACATTAAAATCAACTGGTGATAAACGGACTGGTTCCTCCTAACTGGTTCAATTTTGTTCCACCTTCCAAACTGAAAACACCCCGAAACCCTTTCAGCCATCCCACTTATTATTAAATCTGGTCAGGAAAACCTCCAAGACTTCATCCAAACTGAATCACCGGTCTCCGCAGTCAGCGGCAGGTGCGTACTGGATGATCTCTGAATGAATAGTGGACTGGATGTTTTTTTCCAGTACCTTATCTAATGAGAGAGACAGTGAAGATTTCACAGCCTCCAGTCTAATGTTCAGCCCACCCTTGTATTGAATAAATGTCATTTCAAACCCTCCAACATGAGCTACAACTAGAGAGGTGAGTGCTGCAGAGCATGCAGCTAACAACACAGCTAGCCTGTTAGCCAACATTAGCTACTAACACACAACAACTCGACACCGCTATATTTAAAAGACACAGTATCAACGTATCAATACGGGCACGAGTGAGCCAATCATCATTTCGCTCGCCTTACACCTCAGAAGACAGACACGCTGCTGAACACCTTTCTCCCGGAGTAACAGAGAAGGAGCAACTCACTTACTAAAGTGCAATGTCCCCATCCGGCTTCCGTTCCTTAATGCGACGTTTTGATTGGACAGCTGAAATGTCAGCCACCGTTATTATAAATACTCTGTGCAAAGTCTGCAAAGTCTGTGGTTTTATTGCATTACTGCTAGCGGAGAGACCACGGAAACGCCTCTGTCATAGTCAAATATAAGCAGTATTTCACCTTATGGTGGATAAAGTACATAAATTAAAAAATCCACTTAACAATTCACTTCAACACAAATATTCAGTAAAAATCCATCTAAACATCATTTAGGAGACATTGAAAGTCTAAAATGAAAAATTACACACTAGTGAAATAATAACTACAGACAGCTCTTTAAGACAGATTGAGTCATCACACCTACTGAGATGCAATACTCCTTCATCTGCCAAACCAATACTGCACAATTTCACAAATAAATAAAAGTGGTGTGAAATGGGCGTTGTTTAGATGAAACAGAAATCAGGCTTGAACTTATGGTTTAAAGAACATAGAAGTAAGATATTAGCCTTAGACCCTGGACTCTGAAGGATACGCTTTTTTGTGATCTGTTATGATACTGAATTTAAATTCTGGTCAGTAGGCCACAACTGCAGAAAGTGCATTGAGTAAGTAAAGTAAAACTTTATTTGTGTAGCCCTTTCCAAAACGAAAATTACAAAGTGGTTCACATTAAAAGCATGAAAAAAAGCATGATAGAGTATACAAAACAGAAATGGAGACAACAACAAAAGCAACTAAAATTTATTTTACAAAAATGACATATAAGTGAGGGAAGTGTAAGTGAATTTGGAAAA
Source organism: Xiphias gladius (assembly GCF_016859285.1). Taxonomy (NCBI): domain Eukaryota; kingdom Metazoa; phylum Chordata; class Actinopteri; order Istiophoriformes; family Xiphiidae; genus Xiphias; species Xiphias gladius. The sequence continues at coordinate 12,748,509 of NC_053408.1, read as the reverse complement.
GTTTCTTAAAACAGTTTCAGTTATGTCTACTGGTACTTTGCAGGAACAGATTAATATTTTAATTCCCAATATATGTCAGTTCTCAGACTTGAGAAAGCTGTAAAAATGATTACATTAAAAATGATTGGAACAAAACAGCCTGAGTGTTCATTACTACAACTTGTAGTGATTGCTGAAAAGTGGTTATTACTGAAAAATGATCTTTTTTTGAAAAAAGAACATGGGTGAATTTAATCAGTTGAAGCTGAGTGGATTTACTGATCATTTTATTGTAATCTGGCTGTCAGCAACACATACACACACAAAATGTCCTTATCCCCACAACAGATGTGTCCTCACAGTCAGTTCTTTCTATGACACTTCTAATAAGGTAGTACCGATAAACATCTTGATGATAGTATCATAGTTTTTAAAAAAAAAAAACTTCAGCACAGAGCCAGAGATCCAGTTAAAAATCACATTGCACAAGTTACAGAAGTTGGTAAATTCGGATTTAGCTCAATTAGTGAAAAACACGTTAAACCAGAAGCAAACACTATATAGGTCTTGGTATTACGTAATACTGTTCAAACGTAATGTTATAAAACAGATTCACAGAACAGGAAAAGACTAGATGACTTTGATAAGCTGCATTAACTCTCACAGGGCAGTTGGTCCAGCAGAGGATACCCAGGGTGCGCCTGCCACTTCTCAGAAGGATTACCGAGACGTTTGGAATAAACAAATAAAAATCCTGACACAAATACAAAGACAGAGAGGAGGGTTATCAATGTTGGGAGATTATTAAAATGGCAGTTCTCATCATGGGCACGACAAGAAGCTGCTGGGTCGAGTGGCTAACTCTGAATTGAGTCCGGGAGCGACCGAGAGAGAGATTATTGTGGATTAATGCAGTAAAGGTCAATGCTGGATGTTGGGATGTTGGAGGGATCAGGGAAGGATCAGGCCTAAGGCTGGGCAGCACGCATTACAGCATCTGATTTTTAAACCCCCCATTTTAAATGGGACCCCTCTTCAAACACCCCCACGTACATTACATGTACATTAGTACACAAATAAAAGCAATTAAACATTGTAAATCCTTCCTAAATTAATGTTTCTCTCTCATTTTCACGTGGACTGCCTCCCCACACTAAAGAGTAATTATTTTCACCACGAATAACGAAAAAAATGTTACTTATCCTTTAAGCATATTGGCACAGCTATCCCCCCTTGTATCCAATCTGTGGAGTGCCATTGACAGATGTGCGTTTAGTTTTAAGGTCTGTGTGCTCAGAGAGAGAACAGCTTCACTTTTGTTAATTGGTACTATAAGCTCTCATGCCCCATCTGTCCGTCCATTTGAAGTTCTGTCCAGTTTGTCATTCAATAACATCTGTTTGTGAGAGTGCAGTGTGTCCCCATCCGCATCCCTAAATTCCCTCAATCCAGGTATTTAATCTCAGCTGTGCTGGCTTTGGATCAATTTGACACAGTCTTGGAGATAAGCCAGAAGAGAGCCTCTGTCCACAGGTCTTTGTATCAGGGTGGGAAGTGAAATCTGTGGAAATTCTGGTGCAAATTCGAGACAACTTTGATATTTTTATTGACGTGTTGACTGGTAAAATATGCACAAGCTGCTATTCCAGATCTGATCATAACTGTGTACCAGTGGAAATAAACTATCAATGCTAATGAGCAGTGATTTGCTATGATTTTTTTCTGGGTAAGGACAATGTTTTTTTCACACAGACTTTTAGTAAACAGCTAATACTCCTAAAATCTTTCCCACATTTTACCCGCAAATTTTCAAAGACAAAAACAACTTGTACTGTGAATTGCCAAATTCAAAGAATTGCTCTGTCTGTGCTCTTTAAAAGACTTAATTCTGGGACAAACACATTTTTTTGTCCTTTTTTTGCACCTAAAACCTAGAAACATGTTATACGCGAGTCATTAAGTTATAATTTTTAGATGATGTTTTAAGAGCGGCACTCTTAAATCAGTGGCCTATCCATTTTTGGTCACACAATCTCTTTATCCTCATGTCCTTCCAAAACCAGGGCAGAGAAGTTACCCAATCCTCAACATCTCTGCCCACAGCACAGCAGCATCACTGATGCTTTTGGTTTCCAAATCCCCTCTTTGCCACATGAAACCCGTAGATTCGCCAATTCATTATAGAAACCAGCGAGTTGTGTATTATCATGCAACGTGATTTATTACGGAAGTCATGCTTTGCTTGTTAGTACTCAAGCAGGTGTTACTAATAACATTAACAGTGGCTCCGTTTCTATTCAAGTGTGACAGTGAGCCAGCATGCACGATACCAGGACCCAAAAACTGAAGAAGCTCAATGGAATTCAGCCATCATTAATTTTATTATTCATACTTATGCTTTACCTACTGCAACATGTCAAAAAGTTTTTCTTTGAAAAAGGCCAATTAGCTCGACTGATGAATTTACCTCTTGAGTCAGACAAACCTTTGGATTAAATTACAAGGTGTTAAGCCTCTTTATTTTCTGATTACTTTGCCGAATTATTAGGTGGCCCTTTAGTCTTTCGTCTAAGACCACTTATGGGAAAGTGGTCTCAGACTTTTTGACCCCGCTGTATGTGACAGAGTCAGAAGTCAAATTCCTGCAGACCAACTGCTGGAAATTGTTGTCCCTGGCATCCCGTCAGGTGGCACAGGAAACTCATGTGCAAAGTTTTACGTATATTTAGATGTTTTATTCTGTTCTTTGCCAAACAGAGGCAGATTTCTGGCAATAATCCATTACCAGGATTTAACTTGTTGGATTCCATCCATAAATGAATGAATGATGTAATCCAAGGAGTTACATGTTACAACAAGTCCAGGCTACCGCATATGTACATATACACAGTAGTTGCGTAACTGTTAATACTTGATAACTTTATATCTAACTTTGCATTATAACATGACTTCATTTGAGACAGTAGTGTCTGAATAATTCAGTAAGGATAAACTTATTCCATTACCAATACATACATTTCAGTTCAACAAAACAATCCAAATGACTTTGTGTATATACAATATTTATCATCAAACAAAAGAATATAACTCTATTTGTATATCACAATATTTTCAATACAATTAAATCTAAAAAAAAGTCTCAGTACATGATTGTCAATCTTTGCATAGCTCTATATTCTCTCTGAGAATGACTTGATATTGCTTGACTTTTCTTTGCAGCACTAAATTTGAGTTTTAACATTATTAGGTTTGGTCTGAATTTGTGCAAGTTAATCTGTCAAAGAGCTTTAGAGAACAGCAGCATTATTATTTATGCATGTCCGCAGATGTGCAAAGGTACTTTCTTGATTGTCATTCTCCTCGACTGTCATTGATGGGACATCATTCTGACGAACTCTGCGGGGATGACGAGAGCGTAAGTCAGTTTACTGTGTAACAAGAAATGCATGAACAAAGTCACATTTATTCTAAACCTGACGAATGTCATAACGCCTTTATGTTGATAATATATGTGTTTTAGTGCTGTGAAGCTTATTATTGATGTTATGTCACTGTATCTAAAAGCCAGTTTGTACCTTCAAAGTCTACTGTGCCATCTCCGTTGTCATCTGCTTCTTTCACTATGGCATCTATCTCTCTTCGACTCATGTGCTCTCCCATCAGCTTTGTCATGGCTGACCGCAGCTCCTCTGTTGTTATCTCTCCATCTCCGTCCATGTCGAACTAACCACAGACAAAAGAAAATTTAAAAAGCAGTCAGTCAGTACATAGTTTTTCTTGAGTGGTGGGTGAGTGAGTGGTTACTAGGCAAAATCTGCCCATTGAAGCGGCTCATTTTCTTTAAAAACAAAATCGGAGTTCAAGGAAAGTTTATCGAAGGCGTCCACTCTCACCTCTTTAAAGGCATCTTTGAGCTCCTTCATGCCAATCATCCCAGCCGTTTCTGCCAGAAGCTTCGGGGTCATCAGTTCTACAAAGTCCTCAAAGTCAACTCTGCCACCAACTAGCGGGAAAAATAAAAAAATTGCAGGAATTGAAAAAACATCTGTCATTTTTTGTTAGTGCTGAAATTGCATAATTTGCAGTACGGCAGCTGTCCATCTTAATAGTTTTGACCAAGTCCTATGTCACATGGCATGTCTTTGGGGCTGTATCACCTTTGCAACAAATCAGCCACTACCTGTAGAGTTTTGAACCCATTTTAATAAATTATGTTCAGTAAGGACTTACGGTTCATGTTGATGTTTTGGCTCAGCTCAATCAGCTCCATCTCAGTGGGCATGTAACCCATTGTCCTCATCAGGTTCCCTAGGTCCTTGCAGCTGATCAGCCCGTCCTTGTCTTTATCAAACTCGTTGAATGCATCACGCAGCTCTGCAAAATACGGAATTCACAGAGTCAGGTAAATGGCAAAATTAAACATTTGGGCTCAACGGACAGGTGAATGTATGAAATGTACAAGGTGTAAGATGGGGAAAAAAAGACCTCTCAGAGGATTGAGTAGGTCAAGTAATGAGTTTAATCTGCATTTTATGATGAAAACATTAGAGTTCAACAATTCCAGTGATAAGAATTTCACTTACCATCAATCTCATCATCAGCTAGTTCTCTTGACTGCACAAAGAGAAAAACAGTTGGTTAAGTCCAGTGCTGTATGGACATTTATAACAAACACTGTTCCCTGTAATACTGTACGATACGACCATAAAATATAGCAGCTGTTAAAAACACGAAAAAACCCAGAAGGAAAATTAGCTACCAGCCCATCTACCACACAATTAACAAAATGAATGTTTTATTTATTTTTAAAGATATTCCAAAATGAATTAAATGGCACAGTAACAAAGAGATTAAACTGCGGAATTTTCTGATGGCATGGATTTAGGAGTAGATTATGCCCATACTGGCAGGTGGGCTTCGTATGGGCCAGTACCATTATTGGTAAGCAATAGGAAAGAGCAGGCTCTGTGAGTCTAAATCTCTTGTCATTTTATCCTTTTACCTTTTGGGTTATAATCCTGTCAACCTTTCATAGCAGTTTGCAAACATCAGCATAAACCAAAAATGTGAAAAAAAAATCAAGAATGTGAAAAGGCTATTACTGCTGTACTTACAATGTTTTTCCCTCCCCGCAAGAAAATGCACGCTGCCCCAAAACTCATTTCTGCAAGCAGGAAAGACAAGAGAGTGACCTGTAATTATGACAATTTATGAACTCATATAACTCTTTCTGACACAATACAGTGCTGGGTGGTGTTTGTCAGAGCCAGAGAGTCAGGATTAAGACAGACTGAGTAGTCTGGGTTCCCTCGGAGGGACTGAACACTATGTCCTATGTCTGAACTGTGTGTGTGTGTGTGTGTGTGTGTGTGTTTATTTTCTTTTTCTGAAATTTTTCAAAAAAATTTCTCAAAGGTATTCTGATCGATTTACAACAGGAGAGAATTTACATTTTGACACCACTGCTAATACTACAAGAACAGTGTTAAAAATACTACCTAGACCAATTAGGTAAAATGATACTCTTTGCTACAATAATTAAAGTGATCAGTTATGTGCCAAATAGTGATCATTATTTACATCATTTTCTTTGAAGGTTATAGACCATTTTGTCTGAGTTGAATAATATAATTAGAATTAAGTGTCAGCGTGTGGTAATTTGCACTCACCTTCCTCTGGTGATTTCTGTTCATCAGCCAAACGCATCATACACGAGCTCTGAAGCCGAGACTCAGCAGCTGACCTGTGCAGTGCAGAACGCCCTCTGTCTTCTGCCTGTTTCTTAATCTTCTTCTCCAGTATCAGTTCGGTCCCTCTTCAGCCAGGACAGCCCTGCCTCTCAGTGTGTGGCGGCTGCGTCTGCCCAGCCTGCCGGGATGCGGGGAGGTTGTACGAGGGGAGGTGTGGCTGCATCCAGGGATGTACGCTCGCGGGGAGGAGTCAGCGGTGTGACGGGAGGACCACAGCTTCATGTGTGAGCTCAGGAGATGCAGCCCTGGTTTCCAGCTGAGTGCTGACATCATAGTGTATATAATACTAACACCTGAAACCACGGCTGACAGAAGAAACAGGACACTATCAGTTTACAGGTTAGGGTCTAGAGTTGCTTGTTTACAGCTTGCGTCCTTTCTTTTTACTGTGAATTAATTACAGCATACGTCTATTCACTGAGTTTTATACAGCAGATTCAACACTGTTTAAGTACAGTATAAAAACAACATGGCTTCTAGTATCTTGTTTTCATTATTGATTAATCTGTCGGTTATTTTTGCAATTAATCACTTAGTGTTTTAACGTGTCAGAAAGCAATGAAAACTGCCCATCACAGGGTCTTAGAGCCCAAGGTGACATCTTTAAATTGCTTGTTTAACTCGAATGACAACCCAAAACTCAATAATTGTTGTTGCTGATTATTTAGCACAGCACTAACAAGCAAAACATTTTACTCACTACATGTAATTATTAATTACATGTAGTGACTAAAATATAAATAATAATTCGAAAAAATCCAAATGTTGTCCAGGTTTTTGTTCCATGGAAGAGGTCAGTTTCTCATTTGCATTTGTCTCGTTGTCTGGTTATTATTTGTTTGATTTTACTGAATAGATATGTTGTCATGTACATTTTGATATATTTTTCATTGCTCACCTACAGAATCTGAATTTATGTAATAAAATTACTGACCATAATCTTGTAATATGTATCGCTTTTATTTCCACTTCACAAATAACATTTTCTAATGATGATTAAAGTTCCCAGAGTGTTCATTTTGATGAAAAAATTTTTGATTAATGTACTTTTTTTGTAGAGGTGCATATGTGACAGAAACGCAAACAATGTTTTTGGGCAAATAGCCTGTCAAACGCCGAATATTAGAGGTGTGTTTTATGCAGCCTCAAATTTTTCCGGATCAGGACACTCATTGCAATTCTTTTTGGGTCAACTGAATTGTCTCTACTGGGAAAGAGTGTATTTATATATACTCTAAGAGTGTATTTAAACAAAGTAAAATTTTTAATACATTATGACAATATGTTAAATCTGGAGTAATTGTAGATCTTACACTGTTGAGTTCAATTAATACTGACATATAAAACTGAACACTCCAAATCACAGGCTTTATTTTTTTCTGTTAATAAACAGATGACAGTGACACTATAAAAGAAAACAGACTCATCTGGATCCTCTACCCATTGTTTTCAAAGAGCGTAAAATAGATGTTGGATGTATGATGTAGGAGCCACCGGCCGATTACAGCTAATGTCCCCCAGTGTGATAATCTGTATTAGTATTGGTTACATTTGCGTGACAAAAAAGATTATTTCGTCCATGAAACACTCTGATGACAATGTTTGGGATTAATGCCTCAAGGTCAATCTTCAGGATGTAAATGTCGAGTCTGAATTAACTGGCTCAGCACCGGGTCTTGATAGTGTGCGCGTCCTCTGCTCTGACCTCTTCCCCTCTGCCTGCCTCCCTGTTATGTAACTTCATCAAAAATCTGTTTGCATAAGAAACATAATCCGATGGGCTATGCAATGGGAACTAGTAAGTTTTATTATCTTTTTTCCTCCCTCATTTCAGTGGGCCAGCTGAGAGGTTGTGCAAGGCCACGACCACTGCTTTGAAAAGATGCCTGTGGACTAGAGGGCATGAGGAATATGAGGAGAGTATAAATGAAAACTGAGAAGAGGAGGAAGGTAGAGTGGGTGGTAAAAGGTTAAGGGATGTATAGGTTTTCTCTTCGGGAATGAGAGAAATTAAAAAGGGTTAGGAGTTAAAAGATGAATGAAAATGATGTTACACCTTTGGATTACTAAAAAGTTAAGATGTCATTACAACACATGGAAGCGTAGAAGTAGTCAGAAGACCTTTACTGTGGAGACTTCAACAGTCAGCCTTGTTAAATAAATCACTGTAAATCCCTGGGGTTAAGAAAATTTGCTGTTATTTCAGCCTGATAACTGATGACACTTTGGCTTTAACAGGCTCCAGGAAAAGGTACAGAGGAAAAATGTTTGGTTTTATTGTGTGTTTTGTGCATGTGGCATGTCAGCTAAAAATGCATAATACCGAGATTATACCGAGTGGATTACGAGTGCATAGGCCGGGCCAAATAAACCATATGTGCGATTGTGATGATGTGTGTCTGTGTATCAAACATCAGAGATAGTTTGATACCAAACCAACTTGACAGAAGGAAAAGTTCAAAATCCTTTCACATGAAAAGGCATTTGAAATGAAAATATCAGTGGGTGGTGATATAAGAAGTGTTCTGGTATATGTTGACATTTGGACAGCTAAACCCCAAATAACATATCTATGGCAAGTCATAAATGGCAAAGGCCCTTGGTTATTTTAAAGCACATAGGCAAATCTCTTTCGAGAAATTTTAGTAAAAGACAGATGGAAAGAGCTGGTAGATCACGAATATACTTTATATTTCACAACACAGGCTGAATATTATGCAATAGTTAACAGATATCCTTTGCATCTTTATTTCTTAGCAGGGATTAAATAATACTCTGTCATCGCAACATCTGTCACTGTTAAAATGGATGTTTTCCCAATCTGTATGACACCAGGTTGTAGGTGCAGGTGATTTTAGTAAAATAGCTCATGAATGTTGATTTGTTTTAGGATTAAAAGTCAAATTGTGAACACACATTTCCTCTAATTTTTGAAATACTTTTCATGATGATGTTAATTGTCAGTGGTAGGAATTAAATACATTTACTCAATCACTTTGCTTAAATTCAATTTTGAGTTATATGCTTTACTTAACTACTAACTACTTATTTCCCATTTTATGCCACTTTATTCCACCTGTATTTCACTACATTTCAGAGGAAAACAATAACAATGGAATTATCCGAGAGATTCAGTTTCTTGTTACTTCGCAGATGCAGATCTTAAATAAAAAAAAATGTCACCTTTTTTTTCTATGATTCTTTATTACAATACATAAACTACCCGCTCATAATAGGCTACTTCTGTACTTTTACTGTATTGACACTTTGATTACAGTACTTTTAATTTTGGATGAGCATTCTATATTTTAGTATTACTGTTTTTACTAAACAAGAGAATCTGCTGATTGTTTTTACTCTGATTCCCCCCACTGAAGATATTCTAATCTATTTCAAATGAGTGATAATGAGAAACCCTGAAACAAAGACTACTACGGTTCACGAGTTAATAATACACAGCTGTATTTCAAATGGTATAATGATAATAATAATAATAATAATAATAATATCCTAGCTATTAATAGGGGCAACGTAATGCTTTTTTTAAGTTGTAAAGTTACCATACTAACGTTCCGGCGAACCTCCTCGGCCACACCGTGACAACATTTCGGCTCATGTGCCTACTTTATAAGCGTCGACGAAGAGCGCTTCCGTTTTCCTTTCGGCTCCCGCCCCGCTCCGCCATCATGAAGTCCTGAACAAAAACGGATGAGAGTCGAGCAAAATGGGGATAACACGAACTGGAGAGGAAATCCACCGACAGCAGTAACGTAATGACAGTACAAAGTGGAGCGCGGAGCGGACCCGTGGAAATTAATGAACCAGTTTCCCGCTGAAGACGTCGCAGGCGGCTCCTGGCGTTACGTTATTTAGTTAGCGGTCTTGCTAACAGCAGCTAGAGCTAGCCTGTGGTTTTCTTCTGGAGACAGCTCTGCTGCTAGCTGGAAGGCGTCAGTCAGCAGCTAGCTGTCACTTTAACTGACTGGTACTTTGCTCATGTCAAGTCGTGCAGGCGTGCTAGCTGTCCGTTTGACTGGGAGCTTCAGGATGGAGGGGTCTTCGAGTAAAGGCATCGACAGACAGAATGTGGTGTGTTCGTGTTGAGTAGACACCAGTGCCGAGGAAGGGGAGTGAGACCAATATTTTCCAGCCAGGCCGGTTAGCTAGCTCCAGAGCTAGCTAAAGTGGATCCCAAAAGCCACGGTAAGACATGTTATAAATCATTCAGTATGCCAGCGTAGCCGAATACCCCTCTCCACCTCTGTTTGCATGGGAAAAAAAACAGCTAGCAGCATTTGCTACCTCATTTTCAGCTCCCGGAGAGGTTGACATTGACATGTAGGCTTGTTGTTGGCCTGCACCCTGAACACCCAGCCAGCCTGGAGTTGTTGTTGTCTACTGCTGAATTCATGTCATGCGTTTCTTTGATGAGCAAATATAGCCTAATTGACCAGCCAAGTGCAAAAGCCATCTAAGTTTCTCAGCTGAGATGCACACTGTACATGATAGTGAAAGTAGGCACATATCTGGATAATTACTGCTCTGTCTCACCAGCCAAGGATAATATGCGTTTTGTTTTCCATAATATGCCTAGGGTGATCCAAGGTTGTAACATTGCATTTAGCTTAGAGAGATAATCTTGGATGAAACCACATGATTGCAGCATTTGTTGCCTCTTCAAACAGTGTCTCTGGAATGAGTCTGACTTGGATAGGTTTTTGAAAACAGATTAGGAGCTTGCTTGAGGCTTGGTTGCAAAATATAAAGAACTTCTCATTTTTAAAGGGAACCACATGCTTCCTCTTTGACTGTAGCAAAATGGCCATGAAAGAAATGTTTCATCTGATGCCTGTTTGGAAATACTGGCATGAAAGCTCAATTGTTAAATTATTGACCACTTAAAAAATATACAGCATGTGTTGCTTTTCTACATTTCCATTTGGCAAAATCCTAATGACTGATGATGTACCACATGCCAGGCTGGTAACTTGACAAACGGTGCATCACAGTTTATGTCTGCACTGCAGCTGCACTTTTAAGAACACACTATGTACAATAAATGTATACATTTTAGAATAGTGTGAGTTTCAGCATCTCTCTCCACTCAAATGGGAGACTGAAATGGAAGCCTCTGGTATATAACCACCACAAACAATCTGATGCTGATTTTCTGTTTGCGAAGGGATCTTTACTCCGATCTTTACTCCGACTGTACTCCCCGAAATGTGCCTCAGAAAGGCTGTGTCTATTAGTAAAATAATTCGGTTTTACATAGGCCTTCTCTAGTAGAATAAAATTCAGTATGGCAATTGTAGTGAAGTAACTCAGTAATACCTAATAATTTTGAATCCTGTGAGTAATTAAAATTTCTAATGCAAAAGAAATGAAACTCATCAAACATTTTAGAAACAAAATACTGTAGACAAGCTAATCTGCTTCATCCATTCTTAATGGGTTAATAGGAGATGTGTCAGCAATATCTAATGTTTCCTTGTAGATTTGGGAGGTTGACAGACAACATGCATGACAAATCTCTATTGTCTCACGATATATAGTATCATATTGCCAGAACCTATAAGACATAATAAAAAACTGATCAAATCAGTGGTCAGCTCCAGTCTTTAATAGCGTAATTTGGGTTTCCAATTGTCAATATTTATTCCAGAAACTTAGCCCTCAGTGCTTTATCCTTATCCTTTCATGTAAACCTCCAACTGTTCATAATTGGACAGGAAAAATTTGATTAGCTTTTTAGAGATATCAAACTCTGTAGCGGTTAGAGGTTCTTATCCTTTTAAAAAAGGTAAAACTTTTTGTCACACAGTTACTACACAGTAGGCAAATCATTTGCCTGCTAAACTGATTGGCAGTTTGCTTTTATGTTGGGAAATTTGGCCTACCGTTCTCTACTGCTTTTCAGAGAGATGTCTTTCTTCACTATCGGCCAGGCTGCTGCTTTAAAATGTCCTGCTCAGTCATAGTTCCTACTAAAAAAGCAAATCTAAGTGATCTGTATCAACATTGTTGTTTATGTTTTTTAAGAAATTATTGTATAAGATATATCTTCATAGGATTTTAAAAATTTTAAAAATTCCCAAACATCAATATCAGTGTCACCCTCAGAAATTCAGTATTGATCCAGCTATAATTTATATTGTATATCCTTTTGCTGGATTCTCCTCATGACCATGATTCAAACTTTAATTAAGTGTTTTAGAATCAACAATACATGTAATAAGGCAAATAAGACCAGCCATAAATATTAAACACTTTACTGCTTGATAGAAAATTAAAATAGTCTAGTCCACCTGGTTATTTAAACATATTTTATTTTGTTTCATTCACTGGTTTCACACACATGCGCGCTGTCTTAACAACGATGACCATGCCATTGAGTTTGTGCGCTGGTGAAGGACCACTGAACTACTAGTCAGAATCACTGAGAGGAATGTTTTGTTTAGCATACAATGAAAAAATTAAGCATTTTGCGTGGATTTTTGTGTGTTACTTTAAAATGAGTGAAGAAGATGAAAGAAACCTTTAAAAAAAGAATTGCCAAAGGAATGTTGACGTGGAGCAAAAACAGGTATTCATTTCTTCCACACTTTTAGTTGGATATACCGAAGCCAAAAGCGGCCTATACTGTATCTGGTGAAATTATGATAATTAACTATTTTTGAATATTGTAGTGTTAATTGTAAAAAGGAAAAATTCAGCAATGTTAAGTTTTTTTCTGGTAGAGTCAGATGGATGATGATGGATGAATGAATTGGTGGGTGGGTGGGGGGGGTGGATGGTCATCTGAAGCTAATGGGCACTTTGATATTTTCCATTCATATGCGCGAACACAAATTTGCATTTTTTAAAATTCTTAGACAGTTGAAATGCAGATGCAGACCATGATAAGCTTTTTGCACATGAACCAAAGTGACTCCACCCTGTGGAGTGGAAAAGCAATCGCTGTATATTGAGTTGCAAGTTTGGTTAGAAAGGTGCCCTGTGTAATTTTTTTGAGAGAAACTGGGATTTAGTACACATGTACTTCAGCAGTGTACTAACAAGTGATGACTAGCAAACCACTACTTATCTATAGAGTACTGGATATAATTTTTTTTTTTTTTTTTTTTAAATTTGCTTAAGCCGTGTTGTTAATTTCCTCAAGAGATCCAAATGCGTCGATTATATGTGACAGACTGGGCCATGTTTCCTTGGCAGCTCATGTTTCCAACACAAATGTTGGTAATGCTTCCAAATTACAGAGACTCACCCAGTGTCTCTCTTCCACCCTTACCAGGCGCTGGCCATGCCGTCGAGTGTGCGGGCCGGGAGCCTGAAGGACCCGGAGGTGGCTGAACTGTTCTCCAGGGAGGATCCCGAGAAGCTCTTCACAGACCTGAGGGAGATCGGCCATGGAAGCTTCGGAGCAGTCTACTTTGTAAGTTACTGTCTTTGGTGTCAGGGTTTGTAAAAGTAATGGGATATTGGTGCCACAGTGGCCACATGCAAACACAGTGGCCACAGTTTGCATGCAATTGTTACAGCCATGAGGTGTCATTCATATATATATACATATATATACATATATACACACACACCTAATTTGAATTAAGATACTGGTTTTCTCCAGAGAATGTAGGAAATTTAGCGACAGAGAATTGATTACAAACAGGTCTTTTAAATGCATCAGTAAGGTTTAGTCAGCAGCTAACACTTTGCTGATATAAATACATCTCTAAAATATGAATGTGGAAATTTAATTATTAGGCAACTGATAATTAAGCCAGCTGAAAACCTGTTCTTGAATTCTGGACGAAAATGTTTTCTTTTTCAGTCTCATACACTGACACACACTACTGGCAAGCTCTTGAAAAGTGGTCTGTTTTGAGGCTGTGGAAAGATATTCTATAACTTAGCACTTTTCATTTGTTCGAAATTTAAGATTTTTGCAGTATTGATTTCTGTTTGTATCCTGCACTCCACAGGGAGAGCTAGCTAGAAAGTCGTTCAGATTATTAATCTTGTTCAGATGTTGTTTAGATAAAGACATTAAAGACAAAACAGGAGTTATGTTAGTAATCCTTAATGTAAGAACTGCCATACAGAAGAAAGTAAAAATGAAAATCACTATCTTGTTCAAATGTGTTCATTTGCTTTCTTATTTACTGGTGATAACCAAATAAGAATCTTTAAGATATTACCTTGGGCTCGGAATTTTTTGACATCAAATGGAGACTATATTCAATTAAAATAAAAATAAGTATAATCAATAATGAAAATGCTTACTGGTTACAGCTCTAATTAATTAATTGTAGCAGTTCTAGCTATTTCAGGTTGATGCTACAGGGGATAGCACAACCCAAAACTCTTGCACTGATGTGGAAAATAAAACAGCATAGATAAAATGAACTGCTGCTCTTTCACTTCATTTAATTTGAGGTCACTGTGATGAAAGTAGTCAGTCAGAGTGGTTGTTGACAGTAAATTCTGTGCTTACAGAGTTGTTGGTCAGAGATGGTGTCTGTTAGACAGGGGGGAAAGGTAATGATGGCACTGCCAATAAGAACACAAGGTGAAGCTGAAGATGAAGCATGGCAATAAGGAGAAAAAGGTAAAAACATGGTGATAGTGAAGGACAACTTGTAAGTGGTGGATGAAAAGCCCTGTTTAATGAAGGATAAAAAGGAGCTATTCACGGATAAAGGGATCGATGGGAGAGGACACGAGAGATCGTAGGAGGCTCAGCAGAAATCCTGGTTGTATGTGACAGTGATTTCTTTGTTGGGTCTGATGTAAAAATTGCTCTTTAATCCCAGAGTTCTCAGGTATTTTGTGAAAATACAGTTTGTGTTATTGGTGCTGTCAGCCACATCAAATGATTATTAAAGTTACCTGAAATTCTGCTGTAAGTAATACAAAGCAGGGTCACCTCTACTGTTTAAAGAAAACCGAGGAAGACTTAAAATAAGTAATTTATCGTCTGTTGTCCCTAAATTTTCCACATTAGGCCCATGACATCCGCACCAATGAGGTGGTGGCCATCAAGAAGATGTCCTATAGTGGCAAACAGTCCAATGAGGTAGGACCTTGCAAAGCTCTAAGTCTTCATTTAATTTAGATGAAAGATCAGTTTATAACTGAGGTTTTCTCATCAATGACTGTGGCTCTGGTAATGTTCCAGAAATGGCAGGATATCATCAAGGAAGTGAAGTTCCTCCAGAAACTGCGCCATCCCAATACCGTTGAGTACCGCGGCTGCTACCTGAGAGAGCACACAGCATGGGTAAGTGTGTGTGCGTGCGTGCATCTATCTGTGTGCGCGTGTGTGTGTACTCCGTAACCGTAAATTGACTGTGCAGTACATATCTACGGCAGCATTGTACACCATGCATGTAACATTAATGAAAAGCATTATTTTGTATATACTGAAGGTGTTTCTCAGTATTACAGTGCTGTTACTTCAGTCCCAGTGGCACACAAAACAAAGATGAAAAAGTCTTGCCTAGGAGCGTGGCAAGACATAATTCAGCAGCATATTTAAACAAATCATGTTCATGTTAATGCAGGCTTTCATCCAATGTGCATTTTGTGCTTCTTTTTGCTTCTGTTATTTAGTTTTTCCTCATTGATATAAATGAGCTGGCCAATAATAGGAACAAAAATTTCCAGTTAGTGTGGAACTAGAGGAACTAGACTCGGGGAATAGAAACTACAAACTACGGGTCCAGTTTGCACATTCCTGTTTGCGTTTCCACTGCATTTGAAGAACCATGAAGATGAGGCAAAGAAGTCCAGTGACAGATTAAAAAACAACAGCAGCGTTTGAAGTGCAATTTTTCACACATGAGGAAATGACACCATACAGCCATCATATTGTTCTTTGCATTTGCTGCTGCATGAATTTGATGTTTGAGTTGGGTGTCAGGAATGTATAAAAAGGAGACTGAGTGTTTGACGGTCATTTATTTCTGCATTGGAACATAACTGCCATGAAACAATTATCAAATCGAGTTTTATTTCTCTCCTTTACCAACTTTTTTCCTCTCACCTCTCCCGCTTTCACATTCACGCTCTCTCTCATTTAGTTGGGAAGTCAACAAAAAAGCCTACCTTTGTTTTTAATGACAATAAACAACAACAAATGTCAACCCCTCATCCTAATATTTATTCTAGTGGTGTCCAGTACTTCCTTATTTTGGCTATGAGGTGGTACTCGAATTGTAGTTGCCTCAGGGTCTTTGTTTGACCAGTCACTGCCGGTCAGCCCTGTAAACCCTTCAAGGAAACTTCCTGAACCAACAGAACCTGGAGCTATTGTACAGGAACTACATTTATTCCCTGCTGAAACGAACAGCCTTGTTCCAGAGTTCATCAAAAGTTTCTTGGTGCCCTTACAAAGTTGCTGCAGTGAAAATACCCTAAAGGATAAAATGGCTGCAAATTATCTGCTGTATTGTGTGTTTTTATGATGATGCACTACACAGTACTATATTGTTACTGTACATAATGACAGATTATGCTACCCTGACACGTTTAGCTAGTCTGATGCAGACTCTAAGAGATACTCCTGTTCTCTGGAAGGAAACCTCAGACCTCCATTTTGAAGTGGCCATGCGAACACAACAACAACTCTCACACGTTAATAAATGTACTGAACTCCAAGAGGAAAGTGTCTGCCGGTCTAAAAAAAAAACTTTTTCCATTCAGATCAAGTGTGAAAAAGTCCTTTTAAGTCAATTGTCCTCCATAAAAATAGAAAACACTTTAACACCCCGCTGTCTCTCTCCTAGCTGGTGATGGAGTACTGCTTGGGCTCAGCTTCTGACCTCTTAGAAGGTAAGTATGACAGCACAAAGACAAATGAGTAATTACGAAACACTAATAAGGTAATTATATATTTCAGTTGTTGACATACAGTAAATGATGCCTGATGTTCCCTAATATCTCTCTTCACCCAGTCCACAAGAAACCCCTCCAGGAAGTGGAAATAGCTGCCATAACCCATGGGGCATTGCAGGGATTGGTGTATCTTCACTCTCACAACATGATCCACAGGTAACTCCCTGTTCTTTTTCTCACTATCTTTATCTGTTCTGCTTTCCTCCCCCACACTTCTGACAAGAGACAAAACAAATACAGTGGAGAAAGCACAAACTGTGCTGCCTAGGATAAGCTTATGCAATGGTGCTCACACACTGCAGCAACACATTTTAGACGATCTAACAATACATTTTCTCTCCCATGTCTTTATTTGTTTTGACGTCGATACAATTTTCCTGACTTGTCATTGTCTCTTGTCTGATCACGTCTCTCTCTCAGGGATGTGAAGGCAGGAAACATCTTGCTAACAGAACCAGGCCAGGTCAAGCTGGGAGACTTTGGCTCTGCCTCCATCGTTGCTCCAGCCAACTCCTTCGTGGGAACACCTTACTGGTAAGACACCAAACTTTTTACTCATAACAGTGTCATCCTCGTCATTAGATGGGGGTTTGAGAACAGGCACTCCTGGTGGATTCATAAGAATTACACCACATTATGATCCGGCAAAGCTTGTACCTTGCTCATGTCAGTAGGCATCATCTTTGCCAAACACAAAAAACATAAACAGTATTGTAATATCAGTTGTAGACCAGTTGAAGTATTCTCCATCAAGTATGTCCATGTATCATAACATACTTGAAAGTCGTTTTTACAGTTTTAAATCTTCAAGATTTCAGTCCTGGTTGTTGTAGCGGTAATAATGGTTACCGTAGTAACAGCTAGTGCAGTTTAATACTGCAGGTCCCACAATTCTGGGAACAGCAAATACCCCCTGAGCAGCTACTTCGAAATGACCTCTGTCTTGTTTTGTAGACACATTTTTGATGAACGATTGAGTCAGCTGTGACCACAGTGACCAATGCATTGCGTTTCCTGCTTCACAATCAAAGCCACCTCATGTTTCGCCAGTTGAATGCTTTTAATGTATAGCAGCAGCGGGAAATGTTTCATTTGCACTTAATCCACTTTACACAGCTTTGATACGGTACAGTAGAACCCAAACAATTAGTCAAGTACTATATTGAGAAAAGAATTTTATGCCACTATTTTTATAAGCAGTTGATCGCAGTAGTCATTTTTCAATTAAAACCTCCTCCACCTTCTCAACTATGATATTTTTCTGCTTTTCTCTGTTTTATACATAGGTAAACTGAATACTTTTGGGTTTGTGGGCTGTTGGGACAAAACAAAACATTGGAAGATGTAAATTTTTGTTGTTTTCTATATATAGACCACAAAATTAATCGATTAATCACCAAAATAATTGTTCGATTAATCAATAATGAAAATAAATGTTAGTTGCATATATAAAATGCATTGCATACATAAAATGTTGCTGTTTAATAACTGAATGTAAATGGATGGCTGGCTATTGCATAAGAAATGTTGCCCATAAAAAAAGGGGTTTGAGATCAGTAAACTCTTTAAGGATTATAATTTTCAGAGTCAAAGTGAAATGAAAGTGACTAAACAAAGTTTGCTTTTTATTTTTATTCACCAATTTCACTTTTTAAAAAAAAATTCTTATTTTAAATTAAAATTTCATGTCTGTAGTGATGACCCTTTACCCCAGTCACAAGAAGAAACACTTTTCTCCTCTTAACCCCTAATGGTATCTGGTAGCTTTAGTTTTATTTGCAATACAACAAACTTCAGATAGCTGACTACTCGCCTCTTACAGTCTATGCTTCATTTGTTGTCACACTTGTAATGCGAAAAGGTTCCAACAAGGTGTGGCCGCTTGAAAGTCAGATTCAAATTCATTCAAAGCATGCAGCAGAGTGGGGGTCAAACTTGAACAACTTTGATCTGCAGGGTAACTGAGCCTTTAATTTCAAGTTAAGAGAACCCATTCATTGACAGACTGATATTTATTTACATAGTATTTATATGTATTGACGTATGTATTTGAGGTGCTGGAACCAGTAAGAATTTAGTGTTATACCGTCAATCAACTAATCCTTTCAGCATTACCTGCATATTTCTCACAAGGACATCAGATTCCACTATTCAGCAGCTACAGTTTTCTGGTGGTACTGTACATGAAGCAGCCTAACGCTCATAACATTCATGTCTACCCACATGGTGTGGATGCTGGAAATGACACTGAGCCCTGGAGGCACTGTTCTGTTAGTCCAGGATCAAAGGAAATGAGCTGAAAATGGTTGAATGGCTTGGTTGTTTCCTCCAACGCAGGATGGCGCCTGAGGTGATCCTGGCAATGGACGAGGGTCAGTACGATGGGAAGGTGGATGTGTGGTCACTTGGCATTACCTGCATAGAGCTGGGTAAGAAATGGGCATAGAATGGTCCTACAAGTGTGTGGGGGTATTTTGTGTTCACAGAGCTGAAAGCATTCAACCCTTTTCTTTGCTTTCTCCTCTCTTCCTTTTTTTTTTTTTTAATTTATTTTTGTTGTTGCTCTTTATCTGCCACTCTCTGTCTCTGTCACGCTATGCCATGCTTTGTCACTCTCTAGCGGAAAGGAAGCCTCCTCTGTTCAACATGAATGCTATGAGTGCCTTATACCACATCGCCCAGAATGAGAGCCCTGTGTTGCAGTCTAATCACTGGTGAGAGATGGTGAAACTTCCTAACTGGTCTGTGTCTTTATAGGCGAATATGACTTTTGTTGGACAATGAGATATGATGTGCAAAGAGGAGCATTTTCTTATGATGCTTGAGATTATCTTATTAATGTTACTTGCAAAAAAGAAGTGTTTGGTACATTGCGCTTTCTCATGTTGAATGGTTACAACATTCCTTTTATCATCCCTGTTCAAGATAAATAAAACCCTCAACACTTCCTTGTAGCACTATTGTTTTGCACCTGTACATCATTAATTAGAATCGGTCATTCTGAAGGCCCTTAAGATACATGCTTGGTGATATCCTGCAATACAACACGACACTGGTGAAAAATGAAAACTTTGTTTTATTATGAAAAAGTCACCAAATAGAGGTTTAAGAAAAGTCTTTAAAAAAAAATAGACTGCATGAATACATTGGTTTGAACAACATTTACAACCTGTTGTCATTTATCACATCATTTGTCACAATGTGCCTTTTGTAATGAGATTTTTATCATTTTTAGGTCGGATTATTTCCGCAATTTTGTGGACTCCTGTTTGCAGAAGATTGCCCAGGACAGACCTACCTCTGATGTGCTGCTCAAGGTACAAGGCCACAAAAACATTGTTGAATGTTGAATATTACGGCAGGTTGCTGTTGGGGAAACAAATAATTTGGCCAGCAATTGAATGTTAAAGCAGATTTTCTTGATTTGACAAAGAAAAATAGTGACTGGAGGTGCAATGTGCAAGCATCAATGTTAGTGATAAAAAGTCATCATCAGCAAGTAGCAAGTAAAGTAAGTCTGAGTAATTTAGGTGATGTGCAACAATGATGGTCCATATGCTTCATGTAACTAATGGGTGCATTATTTTGAATAAGTGTAAACAGAAAAAAATCCTGAGTATCTGCATCACATTTTTTTCATTTAAAATAATGCTCTCTAACATAATATAAGCAGGCTGTTGGCAACATATATGTACATATATATTTTTTTTAAACTTACCATTTTCTGATTTGTATAGCCAGCTACCATAGTGATCATTAGTGTTGTGCTGTTGTACTGACCTGCAGCTGAGTCCATGTCAGATCATGTTGGAGTTTAGCCAGAGACCACCACCATCCCCATCAACTAGAAAAATCCCTTACACACAAACTTACCTGGTTTTCCACAATTACACAATTATCTCTAATGAAAACTGTTGTAAACATGACATTTCCTCCTTATCGGTCACATCATTAAAAACGCTGAGACAAGAACGCACACACCACCCATATCAATTAAATTAGGCCTGAAGTTACACAACCTACAAATTGCAACCTCTGCCGTTGAAAGAGATGTTAAAAATAGCGATGTTTCATATACCACCCATATAGGTTTTACATTAATAAACAAGCACCTTAAACTGACTCAGAATCATCTGATTATTGAAATGTTTGCCTGTTTCTGTCCATTTCTGTCTCTTATTCTCTAAACCTCTCCATCCACCCAGCACCACTTCCTATGCAGAGAGCGTCCAATGACAGTTGTGATGGACCTGATTGCACGCACCAAGGATGCAGTCCGTGAGCTGGACAACCTTCAGTACCGGAAGATGAAGAAAATCCTTTTCCACGAGGCACACAACGGTCCCGCACCAGAAGGAGGCGACGAGGAAGAGGTAAGAATGGGACAGAGGATGAAGGGCCAACAGAGCTGCAGGAAGACATGAGGTGAAAAGGGCAGGGAGTTTGTAAAGTTAGAGACACAGTGACTGATGGAATAAATACTGATTACTATTGGGTCTAAGCTCTCACTTTATGTTCACGTTAAACATTGGCCACAAGCAAGAAACACGAACACTTGAAAAGACTCCATGAAAACACTGTTTATAGCAGTCTTTTGGTTATCATTTCACGTTTTCTTATACACGTGAAATGGGAAATTCCACTCCAAACCTTCAGAAGCTCATGACATGCTTCATTACTGATTGCTATGAGTAGTAACTTCAAAGTTAGGACTCTAGTCAAAGAAAATTAAAAAAAAAAAATAAAGTAACCAGCTTCAATGAAGACAAACCCTCCAAAAACCTTTTATTTTTGAAGAGGACAGCCTTGTATCAGGGTCTGTAAGGGAAAACAGCTGGTTTTAGCATCCCTCTTGCTTTTGTTTGTACTTCTCAATATATACTGTGAACTTAGAACCTCTTCCTCTCCATACAAAGGCCTTTGTTTCCATCAACGTTTAATTCCAGTTGGCTATTTCCCCCCAAAAGGAAATGAGGGAATTCAGAGAATGTGGGGCCGCACTTTTCCAGAGTGTAGGCCTGTGTCTCACTGTTAGTATGTTTTTTTTTACTAAATGTCTGCTCAGAATTTATAAATAGACTACTACTATCACCCTATGAAGTAAAGAATCTCCAATCACCATCCTCAAAGGTTTATCTTTCCCCAGAACCTTTTTTGAGTAATCCTCCGCTTTTTCCTTTCCACCAGGATGTGGAGCAGTATATGTTGCGCACCGGCACAGTCAACAGCATGGAGAGCTCCCACTCTCTGCCATCCATGTCCATCAGTGCCAGCTCACAGAGCAGCTCGGTCAACAGCCTGGCAGACGGCTCTGATGACAGCGGGGAGATGGCAATGATGCAGGAGGGAGAGCACACTGTCACCTCCAACAGCTCCGTCCTGCACAAGCCCCTGGTCTGTCCAAATTATTCACTGTTGTCTAGAATCCTGTCCCTCCTAGACCCCTCTTTGACATATCTGGCACTATGTCCATCAGTTTTCACGTAGAATCTTGTATGTATCTTAAAAGAGGGAACCAACAGGCTTTCTTTTCCACAGACTTACATGCACAACTTTCTACATGGAGAAACATGAGAGAAATAAAATTTGTTAAGATACATAATAGCACGGAGTGAATTATGGAAAGAAATTGGAAGCACACCGTATCTATTATGTTTATATCTTGTGCTTCTCTGCACTAATTGCTTTGTATAATTTGTAGCACTTTGTCTAACTTTAAATCTGGAGTTTGACAACTATTTCCAGACCAGTTCTACACATGCACCACCCACAGAAAAAGGAAAGCACAAGTAGCAACCAGTTTAGACCTGCAGATGCACAGCAGACATGTCAGTTTAGCCACCTACAGAGTAAAGCAAAAAATTGCCTCGTTGCATGGTAGCAGGCTCACCAGACCAAATGCCAAAGCTTTGGATTTTGGTGGACTTTGATTGAATCGTCACTAAGCCAAAGCCCCTGATTTAGTTAAATGATCATTGAATTTAATTTTAGTACTAGGATGTCATTTATTTAAAAGACAAGTCAGTTAAAAAACATTAAACAGCCACAAATCTTTTTATTATAAATCCTTTCCCTCTCTTCTTTTTTCTCCTCTGCTTGGTCTCCATCGTGTAGAGCCATGACAATATCTACGATGATCCGTATCAGCCAGAGGTTGACTCACAACGAGAAGCTTCTTCTGCTGGTGGTGGTGGCGGAGGAGGAGGGAGGCGTCGCCGAGGCAGAGACCATTTTGCCACCATCAGGACCGCCTCCCTCGTCACACGTCAGATCCAGGAACACGAGCAGGGGTCGGCTCTGAAAGAGCAGATGTCTGGGTAAGATGGCGATTGTGAAACTGGGCCAGTAACCATGCAATATATGAGAAAGGAACCACTTTTAGGTTTATTTGTACAGCTCTTAATCCTAACTACAGTTTGAAAGGTCTTTACAGTGCCCACCTTGTAAAACTTTATGTAAAAAAAGCACAATCCTTAACGTTTGAAGCGTCGTCCTTCTAGCTAACTTAATGACCTGCATCTCCTCACAGGTACAAGCGAATGCGGCGGCAGCACCAGAAGCAGCTGATGGGTCTGGAGAACAAGCTGAAGGCAGAGATGGACGAGCACCAGCTGAGACTGGACAAAGAGCTGGAGAATCAGCGGAACAGCTTTTCAATGGAGGGAGAGAAACTCTCCAAGAAGCACCAGGCTATCCTGGAGAAGGAGGTGAGCTGGCAGAGGAGGAATGAGTGATGGGGAGAGGAGACGGGAGGGACAGATGAATAAGAGATTTGAGAAACAGATGGTGTAGAAAAACAGATGATACCCAAGAGTCTACTGCAGTTTGGGAGATCTTGTGCCATGTAACATTTAATTTTGTCCTGCTTAAATTCCTCATGTTAATGAGATGGTATGGTTTGGGTCCCCCCCTCCAGACAAAGGCAGTCATGACAGAAGAGAAGAAGTTCCAGCAGCACATACTGGCCCAGCAAAAGAAGGAGTTGACCAGTCTGCTGGAGTCCCAGAAACGACAGTATCGACAACGCAAGGAGCAGCTCAAAGAGGTGCTTCTATGTTACCAGTCAGCTGGCTGCCCAAAAAGTATTTGTATGAGAAATATGGATAGAAGCACAGATCTAGTGTTGCATAAATTGGCCGCTGTTGATCAGCTTTCCATGTTTTTTATAGCTCTATCCAATTCGTTTCAATAGAAATTCACTTTCACCACTATCCTGCAACTTAAAACAAACTGCATCATAGTAATATTATAAAACAGCCTTGATCTATCAGCTTGATATCAATCCAGTTTAACTTGTACTGTACTGTTTTTTTCCACTCCAGGAACTAAACGAGAACCAGTCGACACCAAAGCGGGAGAAACAGGAGTGGTTGGTGCATCAGAAGGAGTGTCTGCAGCAGCTGCAGGCGGAGGAAGAGGCAGGCCTGCTGCGACGGCAGAGGCAGTATTATGAGCTACAGTGTCGCCAGTACAAGCGGAAGATGGTGCTGGCACGCCACAACCTGGAGCAAGACTTGCTGCGAGAGGTACCTCTTTTTTTTTTGATTGGCACATCAATAATGGATCAACAGCTCGGTTTTCCTCAAAACATTTTAAAGAGAACAAATTTAATATGATTCCAAAACATCAGGGTCAGTGTAGTAAGACATACAGTATACGAATGTGTTGTCAGATTTCTAGTGCCACCAGGAATATAACACTGCTGCTTCCGTCAGTTTTCCATATTTATAATTTAACTCACTGAGGAATGGTTTTAGAAATTCATTAGCAATTTGAGCACATTGATTAAGTTTTTCTTTTCTTTGAGCAAAGATGGACTTACAATGTGGAGCAGAAACAAACTTAGAGTCTCAGAGATACAGAATAAATGACATTATCAGATAGTAAAATCATTATCGGAAAGTTAAATAAAGATTGTTACTATTATTGGGCTTTTTATTGTTGCTGTGTTGGAAAAGCCAAATAACAGTAAGACCTGCACCAAGTTGACATAAATAATGTATATTCCTATTCGACTTTTAAATAAAAGATTAAAAGGCAGGTGGAATGGGTTTCCACTGTTTCCCACACATCAGAAATATACTTGGCATACTTCATAAATCTATTTTGGGAATAGACAAAACATTCGAAAGCTCTTTGAATATAATGTAGTCCAATACGACACTATTGCTAACTACTAACTTTTAAAATCACTGTAGAGGTGAATCAGCAACTCATTGCCATTGTCAAAATTGTGTGAAATACATATACTTAAAAATTAAATGTATAAGAAGTATATAAGAAATATACCTATAGTAAAATATAGTTATTGTACTTCTTAACCTATCTTATGTATACACGTATACTCAGATATATTTTGGCAGGCTGCCCGTCCATAGGCTGTGTTTGGGGAAAACCTCACATAGATCAGTAGAAAAATGTGTTCTGTGATATGTTTCCTCTCCCACAAAGTTTTATAACGTCCTTCCTGCCTCTTTCTCATCTTCAATTCTTCTCTAGGAACTGAACAAGAAGCAGACTCTAAAGGACTTGGAGTGTGCCATGCTGCTGCGTCACCATGAGTCCACCCAGGAGCTGGAGTTCCGCCAGCTGGGTTTGGTGCAGCGTACACGGGCCGAGCTTATCCGCACACAGCACCAGACGGAGCTCACCAACCAGATGGAGTATAACAAGAGGCGTGAGCAGGAGCTGCGTCAGAAACACGCTGTGGAGGTCCGCCAACAGCCCAAGAGCCTCAAAGTGAGTGAGAGCATCCAGAGCCAGGGGTCTCCTGAGGAGGGAGAGAGCCAGACAACAGAGGGGCCGAGCGGCATCTGGGGCATTGGGGCAGGGGTGGTAGAAGTGGACGTGGAGGGTGAGATAGAAAAGATGGAGGTGGTACCTAAGGAAACATATGATGTTGATGATGAGCTTGATGGCGCAGTGGTGGAATTCAGAAATGAAGTTTTTGTAGGAGCAGAGGAAGCGGAGGGTGTGAGTGTCCCTGAAAGGAAAGATGAGGTAAATGGCGAGAATAAACCAAATAGAAATGATGACAGAGAAGATGAGGGTGAGAAGGAGGAGTGGAAAATCAGTGAAGATGGGACAGAGGTGAGGGAAGTAGAAGGAGTGCAGTGGGAGTACGACGAGGACCATAGTAATACTGCACATGGAGACACTGATGAAGAGGAAGAGGAGGGCAGGGGTGTGGCCGATGGCTGTCCGTCAGAGCTCATCTCATTCCCATCCCCAGAAAAGAGACGTCTCCGTGGCCGACAGATTGACGAGCTCTCTGAGTTTTACTTCCCCGACACGACAGAGGAGCTGGAGCCCATTCCCATCTCCACGCCTCCTCCCCCTCCCCCCACCCAGACCTGTTTCCCTTCACTCTTCTCTCACGCCATCTGCCTCCTCCTCTCCCTCTCTGCTGCTGCCCAGCCCTCCAACCTCACTTTGCTACTACTCTCCATCTTCCTCCTCTCCCTGCGTCGCTCCCCACCACTGCCCTCGGTGGCATCTGTTGTTCTCTCTGCAGAGCTTGCCTTACTGGCGCTCTTCTTCTCATACCTCTTTCTTCGATCCTGCTGCTCTATATCTCTCTCCACCTACCTGTCGCTCAGCCTCTGGGCCAGCGGCCTTTTCAGTTTAGGACTCTCCCTCAGTTTGGGGATTTATTACATCCCCATAATTTGGATCTCAGCCTCCTTCCTCAGCTCTCCCTCCCTCTTCCTCTCCCTCTACTTGGTGGTGGTGCTGATTGTCAGGCCGGCCCGCGACTTCCTCCAGCATGCACCCCGGAAAGTCAACCGCCTCTGCATGCGAGTCCTTTTCCGCCTCCCCAGACCCCTGTTTGCCATGTGCCAGTCAGTCCTGGGTGGTATGGCTGAACGTAACCTCTATGAGATGTTTCCCAAAGCGGGGCGCAACTGGGGCGTACGCCAGTCCAAAATCCCAGTCCCCTTGAAGAGCTTGCCTTTAGAGTATCAGGCTTGCTGCAGCAACACCTCTCCCTTGGCCAAGGGCCTGCTCTGGGTGAGACGATTCAGTAGACGCCCCCTTGGGGTCCTGGCAGACCTGGCTAACTCCATAGTGCTAAAACTAGCTAGACATGCCCTGAAAAAGCTGCCGCTCAGTCTCCGAATCAAGCTCCAAACCCTGGGCCTCTTGAAGAAGCAGGTCCCGAGCATGCTGCCCCGACTGCTGCCCAGGGAGGTGAGGGAGAGGAGACAGAGGGAGAGAAGGAGGAGAGAGAGGGAGAGACAGAGGAGGGAAGAGAGGGAGAGGATGTTTCGTGAGGACACCAGGTGGGAGTGTGGGTTGAGGCGAACTTCATCTGGAAGGTTTGTCAGGGGCAAAATTCGGCCGTGGAGATAGCAAGACAAATTGAAGGAAAGAATGGGAGATTTTGTGTGTGTGTGTGTGTGTGTGTGTGTGTGTGTGTGTGTGTGTGTGTGTGAGAGAGAGAGAGAGTGAGCGTGATCATGGTCATGCTTTGTGTTCCATTGTTCGACCACGGTTTGTGTGTGTCATTTTGATTTGGGCCCACATGTCTCTCTTCTTACACATTTCCCAGACTGGTGTTTGGTCACATTTCTTAAAGATGAGGTGTATTTTACCCTGCACACACATACACCTGTACATCTGTGTGCGCTGGCTGAAAGTGATTTTGGCTGTCAAAGCTCATCCAAACAAGCGTACATGTGTGCACACAAGCCGTACTGTGGAATCAGTGGGCTCTGCAAACGTAAACCTGCAGTTGAACCCATGGTTACTGTACCAAACCCAGTGAAGTTTTTAACATTTCATTATTGTGCTTTTTGTAAAAGTTCCTTTAAGTGTCTTTAGTTTTTATTATTTTGCTCTTAATTTGTAAGACAAATGTTTTTATGGTTATTTTTAAGACCGTTTTTGTGCAATGGTTTGTTTTTCTTTATAGTGGTCTTATTTCATTGGGTCTCATTTGTGCACTGTTATCTCAGTGCTTAGAACCAGTATGACAGTGTTGCATAGCTTGATGGCTATAATTTCACTCCCCAAAGTTGAACTGTGAAAAAAAAAAAAAAAGATGATTAATAATTTCACTAATATCACCCTGAACACTAGCTCTCAGTAGTATATAAGTGCAATAAACAGCTGAGCAGAAATATCTGGGACCACTGTAAGACATTTGATAGTATTTTAATTTAGGTTTCTATTTTTAGAAGTCAAAGTGGAAAATGGTGACCAGAAGGTTTTACTTTATAGAACTTAAATTAATAAAGTTTGGGTCCATTTAGCTGGAATATAAAGCCTATCCAGTTCTTTGTTCCGTGTTTAGACATCATTGGATATTATTCACAGCTGGTGAAATCTTTAGCATTCAGATTCTAGTTAGATAAACTATTTTTATTGCGATTTATGCAATAATCTTGTTATGATTTACCGTGTAAACATTTAGATATTTTTCCCCTTAATAATCGTATAAACCTACATCAGTTTATGCCTAGTTACAACTGTTTACACAAATGTCGTTAGTCGGTTGTGAATTGACATATCCTGAATTTATAGTGGACACATAAGAGAGCAGATATACTCGGAGTAGTAAAAGTATAATATAATAAAAACCTATATTTAATATTTCAAATTAGCTTAATTTATATGAAGCTGTAGGCAATCTTTTGAGACATGCAATCATAAAATAAGTCCAAAGATTGAAGAAACTACTGAATATGAAAGAATATAAGAAGTTTTTGCAGAGATATGTTTAATTTTGCACGGTCTCAAAGACAATTCAAAAATGATACCAAATGTGGGAGAATCCCTTAACTTCAGTTAAGGGCTGCAACTAACGATTATTTTCAATATTGATTCATTTGCTGATTATTTTTTTCGATTTAAAAGTTTAGCCTTTGAAACGTGAAAAAATAATGAAAAAATGCCCAAGGGCCTGAGGCGATGTCTTTAGATATCTTGTTTTGTTCAACCAAAAGTCCAAAAACCAAAAATCTTCTGTCAGTTAACCAATCAGTTAATCGTTTCAGCTCTACTTCAGTCCGACCAAAAAGAAAGTTGACATAGTGCCGTTGTTGCAAATTTTAGGACTTAGACACCAAAATGCTCTGATGTGCACATTTAATTAACATTGTAAGTAAAATGAGCCAAAATTGGGTGAAAATTTGCAGCTGTGTCAGGCATAGATCTGAATATATAAAGATTTTTAATTTTGCAAGTCTGCAGGGGAAGTTTGGTTAAACCGAGTAAATTGCACCAGTGCTTATAGATGCTGATTATATATTTTAAAAAAAAAAAAGTGCCCTGTCAGGAATATTACTGAGTAGGAAAACTCAACTGTATTTTCACCCAGGGGGAAAAAAAAGTAGGGCACTTCTTTTTGAGTGACCTGCATTTGGGAAGTCTAGCTTTAAAAAAAACATTTTACAAACATTGTTTTATTTGAATGTAAATTTTTTGCCATTGATTTACATTTGTGTTCCAGTATCAGTTATTTCCTGTTCCTATGTTTATGTTTACATGTTTGTATTCTGTTTTGTTCTGACACCGTCTGAGTGTTTGAGTTTCCACAGAGTTATATCACCTTGAGTTTTTTATATTTAATTTATGCAGTATTTATAAGTCTAGTACTGCATTGTGTTTGGCAGCCATTTTGTTGTCCTCTTTATTCTCATTTTAGCTGCATGAGTGTTGGCATAATGTATGGCTGTGTGCTCGCAAGCATAGAAAAATATTTTGTCATACTTCCAGAATTTTCTTTACACAAAAAATAAATTCTTTTGTCTGTAAAATCATTGTCTTTGTTTGTTTTTATGATTTTTGTTTCCATCATTACCATGTCTTCATTTCTTTACTTTTTTCCCCCGATCTATCATCAAGTCTTATTGGATAGAAATGACCCTTTACCATTTTGTTCATCATCGTTCTTTCTGTATCATCACTCATTTAATCTCTGTTGTCATCTGTTGTGCTCCTTCCCTTTGCGTAAAACTCACCAAAAATAACGCCAGCTGGTTCTGTGACTTTGTTTTGTGCTATTTCTAATCGGTATATAAAGTTGAAATACATTTTAAAGATGTGACCTGATAGATAGATATAGATATTAGTCATTTATAGGCCTTAAACCTGCGTAAAGGAAAGTAAGGAATAGGAATTTTAAATCATCTATAATTTTTTTCTCCCCCTCTGGATCAGTTTTGTGCTTGCTAGTTTTACTTAAATTTTAATTATAATTTGCAAAAAACGATTAAAAGTAATGCTAACTTCTCTTCTAGATGACAACACAGATTGATCACATTTCTGTTAAAGGCATAATCTGCAATCCAAATATGCTGACGGTATTCTAAAGTTATTGTTTCCTGAAATGTTTGTTGACATCAGAAATGTTTTTAAACCCTGGGTTTAAACATTAATTATAAGACAAATGCAGAAAAAGTCTTATTTATCATTTATAGCGCAACCTTGATAATTAAATGTATGAATATACTTTTAAGAGTCAAAAGAATATTGATTGGGCCTTTAAACATTTTCCTGAATGTTTAAATTCATACATAGTTAGAAATTGTATTTAAGGAATCGACCGTAAAGGGCCTGCAATAATGTGCAATAATATCCTTGCATCCATTTACACTCATTCTATTGCAAAGTTTAAGTTTATTTTTTGTTGCAGAAATATGCAGAAATCACACACACTGCCTCATTTTCACCACACTAAGTAACCTGAAGCGGACACAACTATAATCTCCACCACTGTCGAGCTGAAAGAAAAACACTAATGAGAGATTTATTTTGATGGACACCTTGGATCCATTGAATCAATCAAAGTATGAACTGCGCTATGAATATATCCAACACTGTGAATGTCAGTTTTTCACCTTTTTAGGGACTGGAGGTAAAGTAGACTGTGAGTGCTTCACGGACTGTCCTTTTAGGTTGAGATCATGTATACTGTTGACTTCCTTTAGCTGCTGCTGACAGCCAGAGGTTGTGCTCATACATTACAGCCTTTACAAAATTCCCCAACTGCAAATAATTATAACTATATTAATTAAGTGGCGAGGTGTAAAAACAAAGCAGAGCATAAAGAAACATTCACGTTACCACTTAAAAACCTTTAAGTAAAATCTGTGGTTTATTTTCTTTTTGCATTAAATATTCACAACCGTTAAAAAAAAAAAAAAAATTAAGGTATTATGTATGAGTTTAACAATTGCGTGAGCGCATCATTCCCTAACTGAGCCCAGCCCACTGCAACCCAGAGAAAATACAGAAATCTCTCATGAAAAAAATCCATCAATCAAACAAACAGTGTGGGAGAATGTGTTTTAAGTCTTTAAATTTGCAGTTGAAGTTAAACCGTTATTTTGATTTTCTGCTAAATTTGTCATAAAGCAATACATACACGCTTTTCATGTGTCAGACCTTCAGATAACATTGATAAAATTACAACATGTACAAAAGGGAACATTAGTGTGCACAAGGGTACAAACTCAGTCAGTGTGGCAGTGATGGTGTCGCTGTCAAACATTCAACATTTGACAGGTATTTATACTTTAATTTCTCTTTTTTTTTTTTTCATTTTTCACCATCAGTCATGTCAGCATTTTTCCAACAAAACTTGACAGCAAGTCATTTTTCCCCCTGATTTTCTGTATTGAACACATTAATCGCCATGTTCATTTTCTAAAACCGCAGGAGCACTTTAGCCCAGCTGCTTCCATCTCTCTTCTCTCTTCTCCAGTCCAAAGAGCTTCAGATTAAGCGTCAGTTCCAGGACACCTGTAAGATCCAAACCCGTCAGTACAAGGCCCTGCGCAACCACCTGCTGGAGAACACGCCCAAGTCGGACCACAAGGCTGTGCTGAAGCGGCTGAAGGATGAGCAGACTCGTAAGCTGGCCATCCTGGCCGAGCAGTATGACCACT
Source organism: Xiphias gladius (assembly GCF_016859285.1). Classification (NCBI taxonomy): domain Eukaryota; kingdom Metazoa; phylum Chordata; class Actinopteri; order Istiophoriformes; family Xiphiidae; genus Xiphias; species Xiphias gladius. The sequence continues at coordinate 12,716,990 of NC_053408.1, read as the reverse complement.
CCATCAATGACATGCTGTCCACACAGGCTGTGAGTAAGGCAAGGAGACGTCGTTCACTTCACACTCGCACCACACCACCACAGCTGTGCCTGGCCAGGGAGTCCTCCTGCCTGCCCGCCCGCCTGCCTCTCTGCCTGTCCGCCCTCCAACCAGCCTCCTTCCGGTCCCTCAGTGTTAATCTCCACCTGAACCCACACATCCCAGTTTTATACCAAATTATGTAAACCACCCGGTTTCCCCTACAATTTAACAGTTATGTGCAAGTCCTCTTCCAAAACATCCTTTTCCCCCTGAATATTTGGGAGAAACAATCATTTTCCTGGCCTGCCTCGGGAGAGGAGATGACAGCTTTGGTGAAATCTGACCCTGTAAAGAAAGACAACGTGTTTGAAGTTCAGCCATAAGTTAGACCACTTATATTCAGCCACATAATAAGACATAATAAAACTATATACGGTATCTTTAAAAGAGTACTCTATTAATTTAGCATTGCACACCTGTAACATTGTTAGACACACAATACTTAAACAAAAACAAAAAAAACAATGCAGCTTTCTTATTCCACACATTCTTCTTCCTTGTCAAAACCTGGCGCCTACATTACCCATAATGTAACCCGACCACCGACTGTTTTTTCTAACTTCTCTCTAACACCACACCAGCAGATTTTTTTCATTTTTGTAAGTTGGTGGCGTTTCCCCTTCGAATAGAACCCAGATGTTAAATGACCTACAATACACACGTGCGTCATACTGAACACCACTGACATAACAATGGCAGCAACCAGAGATGAGCCTCATTCCTCTCATCTTAGGGACTGTACACAAATGATTGGAGGGTGGGGTCAACAAGGGTTATGTTTTGTTTTTGTTTTTTTTCTGAAGGGAGGGTAGTCTGCCTGCTCATGGAGAAACGGGGAGGAGCTCAAGTTTTTTCCTTCCTTTACCATAGACCACAAAGGTTCATTTTGCCATATGCAGAGGACAACAATGATGTCTCTGTATCAGAGCTTCATTTTACACCTTTAGATTACAGTAACCATAGCTAGTAGTACCAGAATGTCAGTTTCTGAGAAACAGTTGTTGCAGGGGTTTGGGAGCTGTGGTGGAGACCACAATGCCACACTGTGAAAATACTGCAAGTAAAATTCTACATTGAAAATGTTTTTGAGTAAACGTATGTCAATAGAAGTAGGAAAGTGTCAAAAGTAAATGTACCCAGTGCAGGAAAATGTCCCCTGTAACTGTAAGAGTAGTATTATTGAAGCATTAACGTGTAAGAAGCATTTTACTGTTGGTTGTAGTTGGTTGAGGCGGAGCTAATTTCACTATTTAATGTAAGGCTGACAATAATGATTATTTCCATTATGTGTAAAACAAACAGTTGGAGAAAACAAACAAACAAAAAAATTGTCTCGACTCTTAAGTGCCCTCTTAGCATGGGACTCACACACACACAAATCCCAGGCTTTTAAATGAATGAAACACATATTAGGAAGGAGATGGGACGTAACAAACCGTCTAGTTCCCATCAATGACATAACACCCAGTGCTACTTTAATTACCTCACATGGCAGCATGCATGTAAGCCCAGTAAGCCTAATCCCTGCTGCCCTTGTTTGTCCTCACATTTACTCCTGCTGCGGTTAAAGTCTCTGTGGGAAGGTGTCCCACATACTGATTAAACCCAATCATGTGGTCAGATTATATATATGAATATATATATATATATATATGAAGAAACAAGATTTAATCTGTTTCCTATAACCAGGTTTTAAGACAGGCAACACACACAGGTCACAGTAGTTGCGCATCATTTTTATAATATTACACTGATTTATTTTGACTTAGACAGATTTTCTACATTTTTTTTTTTAAATCAACACATTTTGAAATGATATCTGCACTGCATTTTCATAGTATACCAGTAAATTTATGCACTGAGGCTTGGGATTAAATTTACTTGGTTTTGATTTCATCTGACACTTTCTCACATTACACTGAAATTTTGTTTCGCTTAACTTCATCCTGTTGAAGACACCTCACAGTTTATGCAGGCACAGACTGATCCAACACGAGTTACCCAGACAAAATACTGATTTAACAAAACCATCTGTGGCTCACACTCCTGATCCTCTCGTCTGCTCTCTCGTGCATCTCCCTATCTCTTTTCCAAATTCCAACCTTTCTGAGCTTTTCCTCCTCTACCCTTGCCAACACTAAAGCAAAATTAGTTGCCCATACAATGATGCCAAATCCGTTTTTCATCACGCTCCCTCCTATTTCTGCATCTTAGCTGCGATTGGATGAGACCCAGGAAGCGGAGTACAAGGTGCTGCGGATGCAGCTGCAGCAGGAGCTGGAGCTGCTGAACGCCTACCAGAGCAAGATCAAGATCCACACCGACACGCAGCACGAGAGGGAGGTCAAGGACCTGGAACAGAGGGTGTCCATCCGCCGCGCCCTGCTGGAGCAGAGGGTTAGAGTCCTTTGGCAATCACTTCTATGAGAGAAAATCTCCTTAAAATGTTGTGCAAGAACTTGGTGAGTTCTAGGAATTGATTTAGTTGAACAGAGAAGACTGCAAACTGGATATCATTTCTTTTCAAAGTAAGCTAACAGCGGACTGCTGATGTTAGCCTCAGCATTGTTAGCTTTTGCAAGGTTCTGATATACCTTTCTGCTGTCCAATGTTGAGCCCTCGACAATTTACTTAAAAGTTTCTGCAACAACTGTACCACCTTCAATGATGTCATACGATCTTCGGTAGCAGATGGAGTCGCACCTCAAAGACTTCTCCTCCTTGTCAGAAAAAATAAGACTGAAACTTCATTCCAGACCTTAGACACAACAGCTGACCAAAAATAATCCCACCCCAGGGTCCACTCAGTAGACGTCCTGGAGCTTTCTATCAGATAGCATGATCTTCCTCAGAAAAAAAAAAAAACATCTACAACCTACAATTCATAATCTGAATTTCAGTGACAGCTGGGCAACTCCATCAGCTAAGAAAAATCGTGTGGTAAGATCAAAGGCCCTGGAACAGCTACTGAGCAGCCCTTGTGGTAAGACTGTTGCTGTTACTAAGGTCAAGAATGAACTTTCAGTTAGTTGATTTACAGTTATTAAGATGAGCTCCAGAGGAGGTTTAGGTTTGCAAATGCTAAATCTAGAGTCGTGGATTGGGAAAAAGGTTTGATCACATTTTTAATTATGCTACAATTTGAAGAGAAATGACATTGTGTTTCTATGTGTGTTCTCCTCATCTTCTCCTAGATCGAGGAGGAGATGCTGTCCCTGCAGAACGAGCGCTCCGAGCGCATCCGCACCCTCCTGGAGCGGCAGGCCAGCGAGATCGAGGCCTTCGACTCCGAGAGCTTGCGTCTGGGTTTCAGTAACATGGCCCTGACGGGCATCCCCAGCGAGGCCTACCCCAAGCAGGGCTACTCCAACGCCCCGCCCTCCAGCTCCCGCTCTGCCGGCCACTGGAGCCACGGCATGCACCCGCAGAACATGCCCTCGCAGCAGCACTCCCGCCGCAGCCACAACAGCAGCGGCGGCGGCATCGGTAGTGGCAGCGGGGCAGGGGACCGCAGGAGCGAGTCCTCCTCTTCCTCCCACAGCCTGGGAATGGCCCTGGGGCTGGTTCGGGATGGGAGGGAGGTGCACCACTCATCTCGCTCCTCCGCCTCCTCTTCCTCCTCCTCCTCCTCGTCTTCCTCCCACCACCAACGCCACCACCTGCCCCAGCACTACCACCACCAGAGCACGCCGCAGCTGTACCGCGAGCGGGAGCGGGATCGAGATAGGGAGCGGGAGAAGGAGAGGGAGCGAGAGTGGGCCGGAGTGCGAGGCTCCGGCGGCGACCTGGCCCACCCACACCCCCTGCCCTTCTCCCATCACCTGCCCTCGCGCTCCTCCTCTCAGTCCCTGGCCATGCTACCTCCCCCACCGCCTGCCCCTCCCTCCATCTCCGGCCCATCCTCCTCCTCCTCTTCCTCCTCCTCCTCTCAGGGAGGGATATATGGTGGCGGCGGGCTGGGTGTGCGTGGTGCGCCGAGCCTGTTGGCCCTGAGAAATAGCCCCCAGCCTCTGAGGAGGACGGCGTCCGGCGGGGGGCCGGGAGGCGCAGGGGGGAGCGACGGCGTCCTGAGCCGAAGCACCTCAGTCACTTCTCACATCTCTAACGGCTCCCACCTCTCCTACTCTTAGACGACAGGAAGGAAGAGAGCGGACAGGGTGGTAGCATGAAGGGAAGGAGTGATTTAGGAAGGTAGCTATCACAGGTTGCATCTCAATACTCTCAGCTTGCCTCCTTGCCTTGTAACCTTTCTTGGACTGATCTAAACTCTCAGAAAAGCTGAAATGCAGGGGATTTAGGGGTATCACCCTTTTAATGCACAGAAAGGCAAAGAGATCAGTCCACATCAGAGGCAAAGAGAGGAAAAACTGATATTATTGAGCTGCACCCTGCTTCTTTAGACTCAGGGTGGGTAGAGAGGTTTTCTCCCATTCTCACAGGTATAAAAGAGGGAGGGAGGAATGTAACCACCTGTAATACCACTGGATTAAGGTGATATTAGGTCAAAAAAAAAAATAAGAGGAGGTTTGTGTTTAATGTTTTTATCTTTGTTACCGCCTGTATAAAAGTAAGATAGGATGCGCGAAAGGAGGGACATTTAGCCCTTTTTTTCCTCCCAGAGCTGCAGAGAGAGGGGACGGCAGCCATGTCTTCTTCTATGATGTTCTGTGCTGGAATGGAGAAAGAGAGAGGACATGGGGAAGAAAAAAGGAAAATGATGGGGTTTTTTTTTGTTTTGCATTGTGTATGTATGTGTATGTAGTCTGTAGTGTCCAGAAATTATCTAGCAAGCACTCGCAACTTGGGCTCCAGAAAGGAAAAAAGGGGGAGAGTCACAAAAGATGGGTTACTTCAGTCTCCAGCCTGGTGGAGCCTGGAAAACACTTTTTATTGATTTACAACTGATGATGTTTTGTTGTTTTTTTTTTTTTTTTTTTCTTTTGTATTAAGTGTATAAAACACACACACACACACAACAAAAACAAGTTGCTTGGAACGTCACCAATGCCTTTAAGGGGTTCTTAAAGGGATGTCGTGCCATCAAAAATTTTTATTTGATGACTGCAAGACGATTCAAAAGTGAATACAAATACACAGAATGTTTGTAAAGCCAAGAGACTCTGTTCTAAAAATGCAGCTGGGATGAGGAGAAACATTTGTGAGGACATGTACAAATACAAAAGAAAAAAAAAAGCTTTCTGGCATCCATGACATATTGAGTATCTAAACAACATAGGTGTCTATGGGAGTCACTCCAATGCATGAGATAGATGTACAAAAAAACATTTGTAAACATGACCAAACACATTTGAATTGTACCGTACCTGTCCAAGTTTCACTGGCATTTAAGATCACTTGTCCCACATTTTTGATCTTTAATGTACATATTTATGGGAATATTAAAAACAAAAGCAAGTCATTTGGTTTTATAGAGTAACAAAGATAATGATAGTAATTTTGATATATTCAAATAATTATTGAATTCAAGGTTTAGAGCGACAACTCCAACTGCATTTTCTATAGGTGTCAATATTACCATAACTAATCCTGATGTAATTGTTGTTGTAAAGATGTTCACATTTTTCTCGCGAGAAGAAAAGGGCCCACTTTTGACTGTAAAAAAAAAAAAAAAATAGATGATAAAAAAAACTGTTGCATTGTCAGGTATGGTGTGTGTTCAAGGTATTAATGATTATTAATAAGGGATTATTGATAATTGTTAATGATTTATGTATGTGTGTCGAGCGGTAAAGTCTAGTTATATTGCCACTTTTTTTAGTCAACAAAACAACTGGGTTTTAAAAGACACTCCTTCAACAGCGACACCCCGGTATTCACGTGAACTCTGACCTCCTCCTCCGGACTCTTATAGAAAAAAGAAGAAAAAAGATTCTACAATTGGCCACTGGAATGTAAATGCTGGTTTTCCTTTTTATCTATTTGTTTTTGGTTCAGGAATAAGTTTCCACACAGACGGGGAAAAAAGAAGAGAGAGAGATCGCACAAGCCGAGTTTGATAATCTGACTGCCGAAGGGTGCAGCATGCAACCAGCGCCTTGAGCTGGAAGTGTGTGAGGAAAAGGCAGAAGAAGAAGAAAGAGTGAGAGGACGGGCGTCGACTGAGCTGCTGTGAACGTGCACCCTCTTGTGCCGGCAACAGCAGCAGTGACCGGAGCATGCCCACTCTCGCAGATAAAGAAAGACGCCAATCAGTGTTCCGTGAGCAGGATGCATGTGACGCTTCTGAGGCCCAGAGGTTTACTCTGTTCTTGCGAGTTGTCATTTACTTGAAGGAGATCACAGATAGCTGGACTTTTTTTTGTTTTGTTTCTTTGTTTGGTTTTATTTTTTTATTAATTTTAATTGAAAAAAAAAAAAGAAAAAAAAAGAGATAATCACCCTGCTGTTTGTATGACTCAGAAACACCAGCTCAAGACAATTCCCTGTATAACCTACTACTTTATGCTTGGTTGGAATCTCAGTGCATGCATAAACTCCTTATATAAACTAAGACTGGCGGGCTCGGGACGGCCTTCGTATTGGGGAAATCAGTGTGGTACTGTTTGTAGACGGGTTGTTGTCAGTGTCAGAGGCTGTGACGAGAGCGGGGAGTCTCCGTTCCTGCATCTGTGCCTGGATGAAGGATGAAGACGAAGAAGCAACACAGGCTCATCTGTGTCTTGCAGAGTTTTGTTTTTTGGTTTTGTTTTTTTTTTTTTTGGATGGGGGGTGGGGGGGTGGGGGGGGGGGTGAAATCCTTATTAAATATTCAAATCAAGCAATTCCAAGCTTGAGGAGGAGAAGGAAGAAGGGTCCTAGGACAAGTATTGGAAAAGAAATGGGGTGCTTTAAAAAGTAATTTAAAAAAAAAGATAATAAATTGATATTAACACATTAACTCGTCTGGATTTGATGTACTTTACTCTGATGACAATATTATTATGATGCTTATTACAGGGCTGCAACTAACCATTATTTTAGAGGCTGAAACAAAAATTTGTTGATTGACAGAAGTTAATTAATCATGTAACGCATTTTAAAAAAAATAATAAGAAAAAAAGAAAACAAATCGTTGTTCCAGTTTCTTAAATGTGAAAATCTGCTGGGTTTTTTTGTGTCTCCTATGGTATTACACTTAATCTTTGGGTTTTTGATCTGAATACGTCAATTTTGGTTTTTTTTTACTATTTTTTACTATTTATTTTACCAACCAAACCAAAAATAATCATTAGTTGCAACATTAGATTAGAAGGAGATTTTCTAGGTTTCTCAGTGAATCATTTGATCCGTAACATGTCAGAAAATAGTGAAAAAAACGCCCACAATGCTCATTGCAACTTCCACAGCCTAAATTGAAATGTTAAAATGACTTCCTCCGTCAGACTAAGAGTCAAAAACTCAAAGATATTCAGATTAAAGTCATAGCAAATCAGCAAATATTCACTTTTACCAGTATGTTTTGGGGGATATTTACTTAAAAATGAACTCAAACTGTTTAAGTTGCTTAACCAAAGTAGCTGGCAGGTAAGTTTGGTCCATCAGCTGATCGATTAATCCAGAAATCTTTAGGGTTTAGTAAGTTGTTTATTATAGATTCTCACTCCTTGCAGATATATACATAGGTTAAGAACACCACATTACATGCTTTGCCTTTTTCCTTATCTGTATCTATGCAATGCAGACAATTACCCTCATCTATTGTGTGTGTATCCTGAGCTGCTATTCGTCCTGTGTACTATATCTGACTCTGACATCATTTTTATGGGCTGACTGGGAGGATCTGTGCGCACTACCCCTTTAAGATGCGTCTGTCATCTCTCCGGTAATGGGAAGTCATTCTGGCTGTTTTCTGCGGTGCGGGAGATTTGTTCCAGTTGGCCCGAGGAAGAAAGAAAAACACACACACACACACACACACACACACACGCTGTGGTGCATTTTGTGTCGGCCGAAAATCTCAGGAAGGAAGGGGAGAGGACAGGCTCCGCCGAGGGAGACGGAAATAAGAGGGGGGTGTCCAAAGAGGAAACCCTATCCCTTTAAGTGCAAGTGGGACATAGCGGTGAGAGGAAAGGAGAGGAGGGGGAGAAGAAAGAGGAATTAAAAAAGAAAAGGAAGAAAGAGACAGGGAGGGAGGAGGGAGAGCGGGCGATAAAAAAAGAAAGATGACATCCTCGCAGCTGAACGGCCGAGGTGGAGCGATAGGCTGCGGCCCGGCGAGAGCGCCGCTCGCCGGGGTCAGGGCTTGAATCCAACAGCGAGGCTTCGACAAACACCCGATTGGCCTGTTGGGGGAAATCGGAAAAATAGATTCATAAATTAAAAACAAAGCATGAGCTGCTGTTCTGCCAGATACGTGTGCTATAACCCATATTTGCTCTCTTGCGTGAAAATGCATTTATTTCCCGTAGAATGGTTTGTTTGTTGCTAAAGTGTAATGCTGTAATATGCGGGTTTTAACATTTTTTTTTAATTTTTTATTTTTGGGGGGTTTTTGAAAGGCAGTTTGGTTGTGTGATGTTGCGTTTTAGTGAGATGAGCGTTTGATGAATTAAAGTTAGAAACCAAAGTCAGAGAGAAACAGGCCATTATTGGACCCGGCCTGCTCCACTCCTGCCCGTGTACGGCAGCCTGCGTTAGTCAACAGCTGCGTGCATTTTAATTGACAGCATGAGGCTACCTCAATGAGCAGAGCCTATTTGTGCCGACGAGTCTATTCGCGTTTTTCAAGAGAACCCGGGAGCCCCGTCGTCCCTGCGGCGGGACAGTCGACCGCTTGCGCCCCAGCCGTCGGCGGGCCGATCCAAACCATGCAAGGGCTGCTGTCCTCGATCTCAATCAGGAGCTGACTTTATAATCTCCATCGCTGTGGCGCAAAATGGATGCTGCTTGGAGCACTTTTCTCTTCCAGGTAGGCTTGTTGAGCGGGCATTCCTGGCCCGTCTCTCTGCTTCTCATTTCACAGCGCGCTTTTTTTTTTTTTCTTTTCTTTTCTTTTTTTTCCCTTTTTTCCTTTTTTTTTTTTTTGTCCTCTCACGCAGGCCACTCGAGTGAGTGTCCTGCAGCCCGCACATCTTGTGTGACAATGTAGCACCTCAAGATAATGCTGTGACTTGTGTTTACTTTTGGTGATGGCCTTCTACTTGCTTCTCCAGAATACTCCCACCCAAAACCAAGTGGAGGGGGGCCTCCAATCAGAGCTCATGCCAGTGCATACGAGTTCTCCCCAAACCCCACCCACAGAGCACATAACACAGCCTCCTTCAACTGTGGACACGGCCGCTCTCAGTGAGGAACCCCTACCCGGTGAGGGACACCGCACTGCACTCTGCACCTGTGGAGCCGTTAAGAGCAAAAGCAACACCCGTTTCGAGTGCCAGTACTGACCTCGGTCAGGTGATAAAAAGCCCACCGAAGACAGATGGAAAGACCGGACACGTGGGGTCCAAATGATGGCCGCAATAGATTTGAATCTAAATACTTAACTGGGAAATTTTAATCATTACTCTGCCTGACTTTATGTGGTCTGAAGTCCCCTCTCTGTGCAATGGCCGGAGGTCGTTTTCATGTGCCCCAATATTCAAGAACTACAGTCAAATCGCTTAAGTTCTTTAAGCTCAATTTGGATCTAAAAATTCAACTGAAGTCAAAAAGCCCGGTTGCTCAAATTGGATTTTTCACATTGAGACACCGGAGCTCAACATCCATGATATCAGAGATAAGCAATCGACCAGCACATGACACGTTCAACAGCATTGTAATGTTTCTTGATATTCATTTGTTCACTATAGGTGTATAATTACCGTTATTAAACCCTAAAACGGATGTGGTAATCACATTTACTTTGTCACACTCAGAAATATAAAGTACAATATGTTATTAGTTACATGTAATCTTGCTATATGTTGACATCTCAGAAACTTTCAGTTTTCAACTAAACCAGATTAAGCCCCGGTGCTCGGCAGAGCTACAGCTTATGATTAGAGCTGAGACACATTGTCGATTCAACAGTTAGTCACAGGGTAGATGCCGGAGGTAGATGCTCGACCAAATTTCCCTAGCCTAGTCATTGTATCTCTGTCAACCTTTTACTCCACGTGATACTTCAATATCAGCACTAGACCAACCGTTTATCCTGTAAACCTCATTTCCTAATCTTGTCACATCACAAGTTTCCTTCTTATTGGAATTGTTGTCATTATAAAAGTACCTCTTTGAAATTAACGGATTTCTCTCTCTCCGTCTTGTCCCCCGCCTCCCTCTGGTCCAGTGAAGCCAGTGTCTCGGCCGACCCGCGTGCCCCACATCTGTGCCATCTGCAACAAGCAGTTCAAGAACAACTACAACCTGCGGCGGCACCAGTCGGTCCACACTGGGGTACGCATGAAGGACAGGGCCAGAGAGCAGGCGGAGGGGGCAAAGGAGGGAGCAGCCGGCCAGGCGGCGGTGGCGGCCCCGTCGGCGATGGCGGTGGGGGCTGGAGGGAGGGCGGAGAGGCCCACTCTTCCCCTCTCCCTACTGCACCTCTCCGCGCCTCCCCCTCTCGCCCCTCCCGGCGTGCTGGTGGGTGCACAGCAGCCTCCCCTGGGTAGTCAGGATGGTGAAGGGGTTGCCATGCCAAACGTAATGGCTAGTGTTAACCCCCATGCTCCACCTCCTGCTGCTGTCGTCATGGCCACAGGGGCGACAGTACAGGTGGGTCAGGGCCTTGTGGAGATGGCTGTCGACAACCCCAAACCTTCAAGCATGTTGTTTCTTAAGCTGCCTGGCCACAAGGATGGTGAAGCCATCTTCTTTTATTGTTTGGGACTGTATGTCACCTGCTTGGTTAAGTAGAATTAATAAAATTCTCCTGTCTGACTAAAATATCAATGTACAGTAATGGGTTCAGGGACCGGGTAAATTCCATCCCAGTGTTTGGCACTGGTCCCCAGTTTGAGCAACACTGTGCTAGAAGCCCCCCACGCTCCCCTGCATGTTCTCTGTAACACAAACATTGTGAAAGCAGATAAAGACGTAACGTCCAGCAGGAAGTAGTCAATCTAACATGTGAATCAACTGTCAGAAATGTTTTGCACAAGAGATGACATGCAAATCGGGCATAAGTATCTGTGTGCATATGCATGATTTCAACAAAAGATATAAAAATATTAAAATATTGACACTGAATGTCTTTCTTTTCGTTTATGTAACAGTAATTCTGCGCAGTTCCCATCTAAACCCTGTAGCGTGTTTATCTGCTTGTCTGTTTCCTCAGCGGCCCACAAATCCCAACCCAAACCCGGTGAGGAAGAACCACGCCTGCGAGACTTGCGGGAAGGCCTTCCGCGACGTCTACCATCTCAACCGCCATCGCCTGTCCCACTCAGACGAGAAGCCCTTCTCCTGTCCCATCTGCCAGCAGCGCTTCAAGAGGAAGGACCGCATGAGCCACCACGTGCGCTCCCACCAGGGGGGTGTGGAAAAACCCTACGTATGCCCCCACTGTGGCAAGGCTTTCTCCAGGTGATACTGTGGAACGGCTGAAGTTATCAGCATGTGCTAGAAGTTTGCCTATCAGATATCAAGAATGAATAAGTAATTGATTGATTCAGACTCTTGTAACTTTAAAGAGCATTCCAGTTACTAAAGGTCTCAAAGATACTGAATGTGTCAAGCAGAATCACAAGAAATGTTACTGTTCCTTTTAAGTTATTTGTGAAGTTTAAATCCATGGTATTAAAAGAAAAATCCATTATATAATACTTCTTCAATGATTTAAAATAGCTTTTGGAAATGTACATTGCATTTCTGTGCCCATTTTTGTGGTGATCCAATTTTCTTTTTCAGCTGGTAACCGGCCATACATAGGTGCAGCGGTGCCACATTTTCACATTAGCTACAGGAGGAGAAAAAAGAGAGAGAAAAATTTTTCACTAATCATCAGTTTTTGTCGCCAGTCTCTCAGAGGAAGGAATGCTTTTTTGACATTTCACACGAATGTTCCCACCGGTGACACGGCACGCAGCTGTAAATAACTCGTGCAGCACCGCCTGTTCTAATATATTTCCTCTCTTTCTTTCCCAAGGCCCGACCATCTCAACAGTCACGTCAGACAGGTGCACTCCTCAGAGCGACCCTTCAAATGTCCGGTACGTCGTGTTTACCCTGTGTAACATCCTGACTTCAGCGTCTTTTTTTTTTTTTCAAGTCCATTCATGTTAACAGTGAAGTCACAGTTAATGGCTTATACATTACAACACTTTTATTTGCGTCTTCACCTGACTCATGCGGATATCTGTTGACATGAGGAAATGATCGTCGACAATATTATGACATGAACTGATCTGGATAAACTCTAGCTCTTTTTGAAAATGAGAATGTGCAGCAGGTATCTCACTGTGATCGCTCTGTCACTGTCATGTTTACATGCAGCTGCTCAAAGTCTGATATTTACATGAGCATGACAAACATACTTCAGCACACACTGTACATTATATAAGGGTGTGTATATATTTTTTTTTCTGCAAAGAGAGGTAGAACATTTGTCATCTTAAATTGGGCCTTGAACACTGGCCAATGTTACTTAATAGATTTAAAGGTGATAAGATGTGGAACTAAAAATTATATAAATCTCTCACATGATTATTGGAATAGTTTTTTGTCCAATTGTTTTTAATGCAAACTTCAGCTTCTCAGACTTCAGACGTTAACTGTTAAGGGTCACATACATTTGCGTAGCTTTTTACTTTTATACACTTGTTTGTAATCACCCATCAGTTACCTCTTTTTTTCAGACCTGTGAGTCCAGCTTTGCCACGAAGGATCGCTTGCGTGCGCATATGATTCGCCATGAGGAGAAGGTCCCCTGCCACATCTGTGGGAAGCTCCTGTCTGCTGCTTACATCACAGATCACATGAGGGTGCACAACCAGTCGCAGCACCACGCATGCCATCTCTGCAACCGCAGTAAGTACAAATTCTATGTTTTATTTGTTTACATTAAGTGCATATAAATTACGTATATGCTGAGAAAAAAATACAGACATTGAGGCGCCACCATGGTTTAGGAGTTAAGACACGACCACGAGGTTTCAAATTCGAGACTGACTGGGAACCTTTGTTGCATCTCTCTCTCCCTTGTTTCCTGTTGTCTCCCTACTGAATAATCAAAAAGTAATCATGATTAAAAAAGAGAGCAATGCAGGCACACACTATTCCATGATCAACCTGTAATTTCAACCTCCTGTTGTCGCTTTGTGTCAAAAAGCAAGGTCATTAATCTGTTTATCTGTTCTAACATACTTTGACATTTTGGGAAACAAAAACACGCTTTCCTGCTGAGACTGAGATACGAAGATCAAGACCACTCATGCTTTTACAGTGAACAGACATGAGATTGGTATTTCCCAAAATGTCAAACTATTGCTTTACTGATATGAAATGTAAATTCATTTCGTCAACATTTTGAGATTTAATTTTTCTTCTTTTAGAGGTCTGTTCTTGCAACTTAATCCTGTTTTTGACATTCTGGTTGTCTTTTACGTCGCTGGGATCACATTTGGACTGTGTTTCCCTTGTGACGGTCTGCTTTGCATAGGCGAGATCAGACAATAGTTTATCACTTGTTGCATTATGTTGGTAACTGTGGTTTTCAAATTTGCTTAGATCTTTGTTTGGCTTAGTGTCAAGTGAACCTCTACTATAACATCTACATCTCTTGCTAAAATAAATCACTGTTGTTTTCTTCTCCGCTCCGTCAGGCTTCACCACACTGACATACCTTCGTGTCCATGCCCAGAAGCACCATGGCCAGGAGTGGAAGGACAGTCCAGGGGGCTTTGGCGGCACCGCCTCTGGTGGCGTACTCGTCTGCCACTTGTGTGGCGTCCACTGCAAGACACCCACCCAACTCCAGGGCCACATGGGCACCCACAGCAACAGCCAGGGTGCCCCGAGCCCCATCACCTCTAATGTGGCTGCCAGCAGCTCTGTCTCCCTCAGCAACATGGTGACAGCACCCACTGTGTATGTCACTGGTAACACGGTGGTGGACCTGCTTGTCACAGACTGCTCTAGTATTGCAGCACCACAGCCCCACAGTTAGCAATATGGAGCTCAGCAATAATAACCTCAGTCCCTTAGCAGAGAGCAAGGTTAGAGAAGGTTGAAGTTACTCGTAGATGCTGATCCGGTTTCAGTTTTGCCATATCCCGACTTATAGGTAAGGTTAGGATTAAGGGTTGGGGAGATTAACACCAGTCAGCGCTCAAGGGCAGTTTCACCTCAGAGCCGCAGAGCTGGAGCATCGGAGAAAAGGAGAGAAAGGAAGAGCTGTATCGATAGAGCAATGAAATCATGGAACGAGGGACCTTTTGTGGCTTCCGCAAGTTCAGTGACACTAATGACAAACTGATGTGTCGTCCAAATATTCCCGAATGCTCTTGTGCATTTAAGACTCCAATGAAACTGTGGTATTGTGAGCATCTACTGTATTATCCTCCCCTCTCTGCCATCTCTCTCTCTCTCTCTCTCTCTCTCTCTCTCTCTCTCTCTCTCCTCAACCCTGGCATTGGCTGCTCTCTGCAAGTGCACCAAGTACTGTATATCTCACACCAGCTCTGATCTTACCTCCATTTTGCAGCTCACTTATTGAGAATCCAAATGGCTTGCGTTAAAAAGAAGTAGTAGGGTGAGAGTAGTTCTAAGAAAACATAACGAAGAAACACGTTAGAAGGGAAGCTGTGTGTTTGGGTGTGTATAAGTCAGGGCGCCTCTAGCATGCTAGCGCGTTTGTCTACAAAACTAAAATCAACATTTGATTTGAAGCCGTAATGTTACTTTATTAAGTTTCTAGAAGGCTGTTTCTAGATCAGGACAGAAGACCATACCTGTTGTGGTCAGTGTGTAACTGTATTGTGGGATGTACTTGTTGATTTGTTTCCTAAAAGTACAGAGATAAGAATAGAGTTGTGTTCAGGAGTGTCAAGCACCTTAAATTGTTATTGTTTGATTCAGTGAGGATCAAAATGGGTTTGAGATTTCTTGGATTTTCTTGCTCTGAGTCTTCCTCTCTGGGTCAGGCCATTTAAAAAAACAAAAAACAAAAAAAAAAACCCCAAAAAAACATAACTGCTAATCAACACTTCAGCTTCTGACATGGCGATTCTTGCACCTGAGAACTACCTTTTGCATGAAAACAAGCTAGCTCAGTCATGCTTATTGTTAGGGAGCTGTCATGACAAAAGAAACTTTTAGCAGTTCCACCAAGTTAGTTGGCTGTAAACAATAATATTTATAAAGGTGTTGATTTTATTCAGAAAATTTTAACATTGTTGGCCATTCATCTGATTGTAACTGTCATTGCCATAGTCCTTTGTTTTCTCTATGTACCAGTCCAATGAGTGAAACTTATGCATTAGATTTAGTCATTTAACTCTCTGTATAGCACATAATGTTCTAAACACAAGTCATTATCGTTCCACATTAATCATGTGAAGAATGGTCACTTGTCCATTGGATATTTTTGGTTGCTTTGAGTTATATTGTGAGTGATGTGTGGTGTCGAGAAAGGGCTTATAAAGTCACAAGTCAGACAAAGAAGTACAATGGGAGTTTGACAACACCGCTCGGTGTGCTGAAAAGAAATCCTGGTTTTGTACTGGAGTGCTTTTTCAGTTTTGTGTTACTATGTTACCCTGAAATTTGTAGAGTTGTTTCTTTCTTTCTTCTTCCTTTTTCTTTTCTTCCTTTGGAAACGTGTTCTTCCTGTTGAGAAAAGTAGTGATTTAATAAAAAGTTAATTTTAGGTTTTCTCCATAACACTAAGAAAAAAATAATACCTCTACTCTAGGATTCTGTACAGCTCTTGTGATACATCTTAATGCCTTATCGTACTCAACTGCATTTTAATTCTTTTATGATGAAATATTTCAAATCTTAGTCATGGATTCATTAAGAATATTAATGGGATGTATTTATATTTATATTTTTATATTTCTCAACAGTATGCATGTCTAAAAGGTTGTTAGAGCAAAAAAAAAAAAATCAATGATGCTTACTACAGTCATAAATATTATGTTATTTTGTAGATGAAGTAGAGATCATGTTATTATTTTGTAATTTGGACAATTTAAAGTAAAAAGGGTAAACAGGCATTGTTTTGTGTGCTGATCTGTTCACCTAGATGATCACTTTCACACCACAGCGTCTTCATTGACATGACTCTCAGACAGTCGTTCATTCTGGATGTAGTGTTGTCCAGCCAGATGTTTGACCTGCATGTTATGATTCTGTTGATCTGTTAACACAGCCATTTTTGTCTTGTTAACCGTCATTGGTGACACTTTATAAGAAGAGTACTAAACTCATGCTTAACTAATGCATAACTCATGATGATTTCATGCAGGATGTATCGTGAATTCCTGTCGCTCACCACTGAGAAATGATCAAGTCATTATGAGTGCATGTGATTAGTTAAAATAGGTTATCAATTAATGAACGTTAACCCACAATAACTTCATCAATGTAAATGGCAACAAATTAGCTGGCATCCAGTTACATAGAAAAGGGAATTTCAGTTCTCTCTGAAAGCAGAACAATACTTAGTCTCATAAAAATATGAAGCTGCTCATATTTAACTGATAATCAAAAGCAAATATAAGTTGCAGCATGACCCAGAAACAATCCCTAGTAGTAGTAGTGACAAGTTGTACTCGGAATCCTGACACGCTATTAATACCCACTTTTTATCTCTCCCTTCATTACACCATAAACTGTTGACGTATGCTTAGACATGTCTGTCCCTTCTACCCCGACTGGTCAAGTGGCACCTGCAAGATTTTTTTGGTTTAAGTGCACGATTCTCTTTTGTGGTGCACTCCGCTTCTACAAAAAAAGAAAGGGAAAAAAAAAAAAAGTAATAATAAATTATAAGAATGAAAATAAATAAAACTCATGTGCCACACCCTAGCTTGTAAATTTGAGCAACATGTCGATATTTGCAGTTTGATTTAAAAAAAGAAAAAGAAAAACAACTTCATATTTCTATAAGAATGAGATATTCCAGGAAAATTTGGTGGCAAAGGCTAAAAAAAATATTGTATGATGTGACTGTGAGTTATCATTCATTAATTGTTGTGAACATAAGTGACATGATCATTTCTTAATGGCGAGCAACAAAAATTCATGACACATCGTACATGTAATTGGTCCACATGACCAGTACACGTCTTACCCTGTTATCTCTTTCAGTGGAATGCGGTGTGCCATCAGGACCAACCAGATAATAGATGAAAGGCGAATTTATCCATACACACATTAACTGTGATAAATTTAGCACAGCTACAGCACAAGACGTTACTAACAGGCCTCCGAACAATCTTTAAAATAATCAATGGTAACCACAAGGTTTTGGTATCCACCGGTAACAGGCTTTTTTCTGTCAGCCCCTGCACACTGTCAACACATTTGTTAAATTTATTGAATAATCATGTTTGGTCAAGAAATGCCTGATAAATGTACTGCAGCTTGACCGAAACCTAGTGATTCAATGAATTTACCACAAGTTACTTTGAGTCATTGTGCTGTCTGAATACAAGTGTGCAAAAAGCACTTTCCCTTTTTCCCTTTTTTTCAAACACAGCTTTTTGCTCCATTGTTTAAAAATCATACAAAGAGAACCCCATTCATGCAATAGACTGCAAAGTAATGCAGCAGAAAACCATGTTATGTGTATGGTAAAAGGCACAACTCTCTCACTGTTCCTTGACTTGACAAAATGTACATCTTCTTCTTATTGTGTTATCACCGCCAGCATCACTGTAAAGCTGAGAACAACAGGTGCAGACCTGTGAAAGTATTTCTGGGAAATATGAGAAAACACTAACTTAGGTTAATTTTATGAGACAATTTTAAATAAAGTAGATACACCAAAAAAGTTCATTTAAAGTCTTAAACACAAAATAACTCATGGAATGTACTTAATAATAATTGAATTAATTTATGAAGCTGGACTGTTTCTTGGTATTTTCGAGACAAATGTCAGTTATAGAAAAACTCTTGTCGTGGTCTTGTAATTTATACTTCTGTCATACTGAAGTCTTGTTTGACCTCTGTACTGTACTTAAGTGAATTTTAAATGACGTAATTAAAAGTGGCATATTTCATAGAATCTCTAAAATCTTCATCAACATCGCTTCCTAGTCATAAACGGACTATCGGTGGAGGAGGTTGAGGGGTCAGTGTTTTGTAGCCATTGCTTTGTTTTTATATTTTAAATAATTTTTTACACAGTCACCACATATCATACTGCTCTTAACGTTTTTATTATATTTAAAAGGTTATATCTCCCATTATAAAACTCACTCACTCAAGCTTATAATGTTAAAAGAAAATTACTTTTTTACTTATGTATTTCGTCGTATGTGTGTTAAATGCACAGTATTTGTGAATGTGTCTTCATGTATTGACTTCTGTTCTTACTACCACAAAAGCTTTGAGTAAACTATTACAAATGACCACAGAGGGGGGTTACACAATAGATATGACCATATACTATAGCTTAAAAGGAGATGTTCTACTGACCAATGTTCAATATTATTTTAAGTTATAAAACAGTAATCACAAAACAATTCTCCCTAAACTACTTCTAGTTTTTGTTTTTGCTTTTTACAGTTTTTCCCAGTTGAAGACACAGGACAAGCCAATGTTACAGTTTTATCATGCCCTAATAACCCTAAGAACAGAGCTGGGTTATCACCGCAAAGCCTGAACAAAGTTGCATTGATTGAAATGTAATCTGCAAGGCTCCCAACGTGTCAAGGTTTTGCAAGGCTGCAAAATATCTGGACCGTGAGCCTACAAACATATCAGGCATCTCTGACAATGTGCAGCGAAGGACTGATAACTGATCACTTTATTTGAAAAAGTCGTTCAAAGGCCAAATGACTAACCTGAAAGAGATAAATACTTCTCTAACTCTTTAGAGACACAGATTATATTAATGGAAAATCTGTTAATCTTTAATTCTTTTCAAAGATTTACAGCGATTTTCTGAATTAGATACATACATGCGGGGTCATTTTGTTTGCACGTAAATTACTGTATTTTTTAAGTGGACGGAATGGATATTGCGAAGTACGAATACAGCTGGAATCGCCGGCCTCCTTACGGGGTATCCATTCAGCGTTTCCCTGCGTAGAAAACAACAAAAGCAAATTTACAAAATGCAGTGCAGCGAGTGGTGCAAATTTCTCGTCATGACAAGAGGTGCTGCCTGGACCTGCAGGAACTAGCTGGCGCAGCAGTCCACAGTGTTGAGTCAACGTTGCATCTGCAAGGCTGAGGCTGAGGCAGCGGCAGCGGCAGCTCTGCTGTAGCGAGACAGATGCGATGACATAGCGCCCGGACTAGCTAACGTTACCTTGACAACTGGATCAGACTGTGTCATTGTTTTTTTCGTCGGGTTTGCCGAGTTTTAATTAGCTATTTGCTTAAGCTGGCTTGGTCGCAAGCTAGTCACCAATGCTCTCGGTGAGCTGCCCTCGCATAGATTTCGATCTAAGTTGCTGCAAGCTAGCGTTAGCTCGCTGCTGCTACCCTTCAGACATTGAAGTGGCCACATAAACATGCGGATCATCGAGGCGGAGACCCCCGGGACATCTTTAACGTTAAACGCTTTCTGCAGGACACGAGTTTCGACTGGCCGCTGACCGGACTCTGCAAAGTCTCTGTGTAAACGCTTCTTAAGATTTTTCATTCATCTTAGACATGTGTAAACTCCAAATCTGTTAGCCAGTTAGCCGTGGTTGGCGTGCACGGGGATCGGTTTGCTCACTTGCTACTGCTAACTGCTACAAACAAATAACAAGCTAACAACAGTTTAGCGTCAACTTAACATTCTTATGAACAAGTGACAAAATGTGGAGAGTTGCACTTTCAGGTTTTAGTTGTCGTTTTTGGGTGTCATCATCTTGCTAACTACCGTTTTTCTGAATTGGGTCAAAACGAAATGGTTGCTAACTAAGGCAGCGGTGAATAACTGCCATAGCTGTATGTCTGGGAGATGCTAATGCTAATGTTAGCTAATGCTTAGCCAACGGTCCTAGCGTCATTGTTAGCGCGGATTCAGACAGTTGGCCATGCTTACCAAGGGTTAGGGATGACATTTATTGTTAGCGATACTGTCTCTCTTCATTAAACCTCCATACTTACATGCTGGCTGAACCAGTTTTTTTGCTAACAATTTGACAACCAAATGGCAAAGCTCGTTAATTTGCGTTACCTGTAGCTGTCTGCTGTTATTGTTGGCATAACTAGCTGGTATATTTGATGGAAAGCATATAGTGTTGCTAAGTTAGCGTAGTTCAGTACCAAATAGATTTCTACATGTTGTGCTCTTGGACTTAACATTGCATAATTTAGCCAAAGTTGCTGAAGGTTACGTTAACATTATCACCGTTTGGCAGATCAGCGCCAATACTAGAATAGTTATATGTCAACCTCAAGCCGGCCTCCGTTTGCTTATTTGGAGGTCTAGTTGCCCAAGCTCGGCCATTAAATCTTTATTTATTTATTTTTTTACAGACAGGTAACATTAGTTAACGTTGTCAGCAGGAACTATGAGCACCAGCAGCACATGTCTATGTCGATATTTTCGACGTTCAGGATTTTTAAATAGCGCAATGCGTAATTTGCTAATGGACTTCAACTTTTTAATGAGTCAGCTAGTCTAGTGTAAGCAAACTCCAAAACTGCAAGGAACTACCACATGGTTGCCCTTGGAATAAATTGGAATAACTCTTACAGTGTCATCAGATGGACAGGGCAATATGGTGCACAAAAGGACCTTCTATCTGATATTCTGCCCCTGAATCTGTACTCAGCAAGTATATAGTCTAATTGCTTTCTATCCCATGAACCGTCCTCTTTCACCTTTTATATAAGCCCATATTCCACAATGTGCCTGGTCAGTCTTTACCCCTTCCCTTTACCCCACTTCATCTTGATCGAACATATGGCAAGATCTTTAGTGGAGCTAGAATAATATATTGCCACATATGTTGGACTTTGATAGTGAGCTTTGTTTTTTATCTTAGTAAATGCAGCAAAATGCATACATGTGGGAGTTGCCACCAGTGAGATCAATATGAACTGTTTATCCACTGTTTGATGTTTTGTGTTTTTCAGAGAGGGGACAGAGTGACGGATCTCAAGGACCAGATTGCCCGCTGAACTTTTTGCCTCAGACAAATCGCCAGGGACCATGCTGACCATCCTAGCTGCTGGGTCTGTGTTTTTTCCAGGCCTTTTCCTGCTGTCCAAACAATGCCTGAAGTCCATCCCAGCACTGAGATGGAGCGAAGGAGATGCAGTCATTGTGTCTGCCAGGTGAGACCTTCTTATACTTGGTTTTTGCTTTATGTGTGGATGTTATGGAAGCAGACATGTCATGTAGATAAACAGCACTCACACTACTGCCCACGAAATTTCTAGTACTTAGGTGGTACATTCACTGCAGTGCCATCCAAGTTGTTGAGACTTAAGCACATGTGAAATTTTATCCATGACTCCCAAGTATCACAGGTTGTTGTGGCTGCAGTTAGGTCATTTTTACCACGTGCTTTCAACTGCACTGTTTTGGCATAAAAGTGAAAGGGCATTACTTTCTTACCATGAGTTAACTGGACAGTCTAAAACCTTTCACCACACTGGATAATGAGAAATACATTATTTGTTGTTTACTTGGCATTCTCGGCTCCTAGGTTGGTGTCGTCAGTTCAGGCAGTCATGGCTTCTTCAGCTGGCTACATCATTGCTTCTTCCTGCGAGGACATCATCGAGGACCAGTAAGTCAAGAAATACTCAACAGAAAATATTCCACTATATTTGACCAGTCTGCCATGTCTTGTAATGTATGTAACAAGTCAGTTCACCCAGGTTTTAAGATGTAACATGCAAAGGCATACTGATGCCTTGTCAGAGAGCAGTAAATGTTAGCTGCTGTGTAAGAGTATAGAAGCAGTTTTTAGCTCAGCTATCCCTGAAGTTTTTTTTACTTATAACTGGCCCAAGCATTTTATCACTTTTTTTTTTTAAGATGATTGTAAATTCAGGTGAAATGGGTTCCATTGAGATGTTTTGGATTGCAGAAGGGGAAAACTGTTCTGTACTGAGAGTAATCACTGAACTGGTTGTCATGGATATATCAAACTGTGTTTTAGTTACCAGCATAACATGCTAACATCACTTAAAGCTCTATTTAAGTGAATTCTTCACTTGTACAGTTTGTTGTTTCATTTCTGTTTTTAAAAGCCAGCTTCTCTTCCTCTCCACACAGGCATTGGCTGACTAGCACTTACATCATGTTTGCTGTTCCCTACTTCGTGTATGACATCTACGCAATGTTCATGTGCTACTGGTACAAGTTCCGGGTCAAAGGGCACGAGGAGGCCTCAGCAGCGCCCCAGCACATGAGCTCAGCACTGACCAGCTACTTGCGTCGCGAGTTCCTCATGGTGCTGCACCATGTTGTCATGGTCACTGTCTGCTTCCCCGTCTCTGTGGTAACTGTCACATATTGCTCTTTATGTTGGGCTGAGATTTGAGTGAGGCAAGGAAAATATATTGCACTGCATTATCTAATTGCGGCTACCCACTCTTAGGTTGTTTTATCCCCTTTAAAGGGGAAATATGGTTATGGGGTAATTGTACCAGTTTTGTCTGGTTTCACTGCCAATTATTGACAATTATTTTCCCAATCAATTAGTTATTTGGTCTATAAAACATAAGAAAACTCAGTTATTCAGTTTACTCCACTGTTAAGAAAAGGAAAAGCAAAAAATGAGAATGATAACTGATTATCAAAATTAGTGCTGATATTATTTTCTGTTTATTTATTGATCTTGAGAGAAGTTGTTACTTGATCCTATAGACATCTATGCTATGCAGAGTTGTTCGCTATCTATTCAGATTGTGTGTCAACTGTGTGACATTAAAAAGCCATCCACAAGTTGTCTGACTCTGAGAAAGTGGGAATTAAGTCTTTAAAACTTTCTACTTGTTGGCCCCAGGTAGATATTAATTTACAGATGCTTATTTATTCCAGAAATTCTGCAAAGGAACAAAGCTGTAATTGCATTCTAGACAAATAATCAACCTCCTTTTCTCTCTTTAGTTTTGGCGACAAGGAAAGGGAGATTATTTCCAGGGTATAATGTTCATGGCTGAGCTCAGCACTCCATCTGTCTGCTTAGGAAAAATACTCATCCAGGTAAGTGTCCATGTTCAGCCTCTAAGAAGTTTTAGGTGTTGTTGCATGTGCATGTGTCACACTAAAGTTCTTTTGCACTCTTCTATTTCTTCGCTTTTCATTCAATGGAGATTTATATTTCCGGTCATTCCCAGCATGCAGCTTGTTTCACTTCCATCGGCTCCTGTTGACTGTGTCTCACGTGAACAGCACTGTCAGAAACATCAGTCATTAATCGGTAACATAGTTTTTGTGAATACACATTGTAGGACCTGCATCCACCTGTATCTGTTTTAGGTTTGTGCGGGTGTGTGCAATGTTTCAGTGTCTGGGTGAAGGTTGTCCCTCCATTGTTTTCTACTTGTCCCCGATCTGAGGCTCCTACAGCTGTTAGCCTCTGAATATAGCCCCTAGTATTTAGACTGGATATTCAGCAGATACAGTATCAGCTTGTCCTTCTACCCTTTATCACTCAGCACCCTCCCCTTCCCGTCCCTTGACAACAGCGCATGTGGCCGTTTGACAAACAACAGCTGGCTTAAAGTTGTGGCCCTCCTATACCTATAGAATGAAAATAACAATGAGTAACAAAAAGCATTTTGCGTATTTGTTGATGGGATGCCATGTAATTCTGGAATATGAGACCAGTGAATGGGTAAGAGGAAGACCTTTTTAGGGAAATGCGTGTGAGCTTGTTCTCAGTGTTATCTCACTGAAGCAGGTTGACTGTTCGAGATAAAAGTTTAGTCATCTGCTGTAAACAAATGAGAATGTCATAAAGGACTGCTTCGCTGACATACACACACACACACACACACTGTCCTACTGCCTCCTGTAGAAATCAACCAGTGTCCAACAAGTAGCATGGCATACTGTGCTTTCCATCACTACTTGCTCAGTCCATGCAGATAGTATTAACAAATATAACAATGTTAGTATTAACAATATAACGATGGCAAATGAGATTAACATCGTCAGCTTTCACCAAACTGTACTGCTTGCTTTTCTTTCCCCCTCTCTCTCGACCTCTCCCTCCTGTTTTTTTTTTTTTTTTTTTTCCCGCTCTCAGTACAAACAGCAACACACTCTCCTGCACAAAGTGAATGGGGCTCTTATGCTGATCACTTTTTTCATCTGTCGAGTCCTCCTCTTCCCTTACCTCTACTACGTCTATGGAAGGTATGTCTTTCTTTCCATCTCTGTTTTCTCATGTTCTGCTTTCTCGCTGAGCTGGGGTCAGTAACCATGATCTCTGTCTTATGGCTTATAGAAATAAGACTGCAATCTTTTATGTCTCCTCCATTTGGATCCAGGTACGCATCCATCCCCTTCCTCATGGTTCCCTTCTCAGTGCCATGGCATTGTAACCTCGGTGCTGCTCTGCTCATGGCCCCCCAGCTCTATTGGTTCTCCCTAATTTGCAGGGGCGCCCTGCGACTATTCACAGGCTCCTCCCGCTCTCAGAGACCACGCCCGACCACAGCCGCACCAAAGGAGCGCCAGACGGATGGCAGCGCACTGCCCCAGCCGGCCAATGGCTACAGCACGCGCTCCACAGAGCCCGAGCTGGCCACTCACTGAGAAGAGTGGAGGGGAAGGTGGGGAGGAAAGGAAGGCGAATGTACCAATGAGTATGTAAAAGAAAGAAAGCTATGAGGGAAAAGTGAGACTTGAAACAAGTAGCAATATGGAGAAAGCTACAGACGATGGCCTACAATAGCGCTGAAGTCTCTGTGGCTAGCATTCAAACTCTAACAGCTAAATGATTTGGTTGCTGGCCTTCAGGTACTTCAGCTTCAGTTTGTAGGAAACAAATGGAGTGTTAGCACACTCAGTATTTAAAGATGTCATCAGGTACTGTGACAGACTGAAACATGCACTGACCTGAGAGGAATTTGCCTGGATGTATAGCAAGCATAGGTGGCTATTTCTCTCATGTAGATCAAATTCGGTCCTCTCTGCCTCGTGGATCAGGAAGAGCAGGAAAATAGGAATGTATTATATTGTATGTTAGTACATTTGCTGTAGATGGAAGGCCTCATTCAGTTTAGTAATGAAAAAGACCTTCAAAAAAGAAAAAAACCCCAGCTAAGCAGTATTTTGACTTGTTAGTGTTTATTATCTGTATCCTCTATGTAGTCACTGTCACTCTAACAAAATGTAACCCACCTGCAGACTGACTCATCTTTAGAAGAGAGATAATCTCATAAGACTGTATTCTGCTGCCTTATCCCTTTTCCCCATTCTTTGCAGTTTCTTTACGTTTTTGTTTATTTTTATCCTCAGAGGAGAAGGAAGAGGTTTTCCTTGGGCACAAAAATGTGACGGGTGTACATAGCCGATGTAAAAATTGTCCTTATTTCCATGTCAGTATTAGGTCAGTGTTGATTCCCGCCCACTTTTTAGGTTTTGTCTCATTTCTGCATCTGATGTTTCTACAAACATTTTTTGATCAATTTACATTTTAGCATTAAAACAAAACATTTCAGAGTTTTACAGCTTAGTGTCCGCAGAATAACCCTAAACATTAGGCCAGTGCTTCTCGTTTCAATGTAGATATGACTTCATTCCATTTACTGGTATCACAAAGTGTTTTTTGCATACAAGGATGTGATGCACAGTAGCAATCACTTTAAACTGAATTTACATGTGGGGTTTTTTTTATTTATTTAATTTTTTTTTTTTTCAGTTTGGTGCTGATGTAAATCTCAAAATATCCATTTGATTGGCTGGAATATTTCACAAAGGGGTCCATGAGGTTTGAGTAATTTTAGCTTTGTTCAGGGACTCACAATGCCACAGTTTGAAGGGAAACAAAAGTGATCTTCTGGGGAAGCATTCCCTTGTGAGTGACTTGCAGCACACTTGTCCATGGCAACTTGTTTATTTTTTAACCATTATTAAGTCTATGAATTATTTTAACATTGTATGAATTGCTCCAATCATTGAGCCGTGCATTTGAGCCACTGGTTCTATGAACCTTCTTTGAACAAACTGGCTTGTTTTATAATTTTATGTTTGTTTAAAGCAGCTACACTGTCCTGGAAATGGGTCAATAAAAAAACATAAAACAGAGCTCAGAAACCATCAAGACAGGGTAGCGTGTGCCAAAACATCTGGACAACTGTGGGCATGTTGAACACTGAATATCCATTCCCGTTCCATGAATTCATAAGGTACTGCTTCTTGACAATACTAAAACATTTCAACTGATGTACTGTATATTACACAAAATGCTCGTTATTTATTTGTAAGTATTTATTTATTTATTTATTTGGTTTGTGGTTTTGAATGCATATTTATGCATACATATTATACTCTATGCTTCTGAGCCTTATGTGAAGGCTGTATTGTTACTCAAACTTAGCTAAAATATACTTCTCTGTCCTGAGCCTGCCTGGAGTCTTTTTTTTAAAAAGTTTTATCAAATGTTTTTTTTTTTTAAATCATACCTAGTTTGACTTTAGACATTACTGCTCTATACCAAGGTAAAAGTGAGCCAGTAGAGGGTGCCAGAGTTCATGACTTTAACTCTTTACCAAATGACATGTTAAGCACTTGAAAGTGGACTGAGTTCTGCCACTTACTGCCATAAAAAAAAAGCTTTTAATGAGCATTTTTATGACAGGAATTCCATACATTATTGTGAAAAAATGTGTCAAATCCAGTCAGCTAGGACTAAATTTCATCCTAACACCATACCTGCACACTTGGCATGGTGACAATATACACTGAGACAAATGTTGTCTAGAGTAGGAGATTTTACCATACCATTTATAGTTTGATAGGAATCCCTTTGATATCCCTGGGTGTACCTAGCCATTGTGGGTAATTAACATTAATGAGAAGGACTGCTTTATGGCAATATTATAAAATTGTTGTACGAATGTGATGTTATACCTTCATTTTTAAGTATTTAATTCACCACATTTGCCAAAAATACATCCCTGTTATTTCATCCATGAAGTTTCACAATCTTTGGTAAATCACAATATATAGTGAGGATCTTAGAGGATTTTTATCTAGATCAATCACCCTTACTACCTACTGAGTACAACAGGGTTACTCCAGGGTTAAAATGTTTATTGCCATCATACAAAACACACATAAAAAACATACAAAACTTGTTACATTAAAAAATTCAAGTTTTGAGAAAGTCTTGGAAAGCTATTGTCCTTGTCTGTCTCTGGGCAAGTCCTCATCTCTCTTAATACTTCAGTATCTCCTCTGTCTCGGGGAGAAGATGGTGTTGGGGTTGCTGTCCCGTTCCCTCTCCTTCTCCCGCTCCTTCTGGCTGTTGGGAGACAGGGCTTCCTCCAACTTCTTGTCACTCTTGAAGAGATCTCGGCCTGTACGCATGATGTGCTCCTCAATTTTGCGGTGGCGCTTCATGTCTGACAGCACTTTGTCCAGCCGAGCTTCCCTTTTCACAGAGGAGCGGGCTGAAGATCCTGGGAGAGAAAGAAAAAAAATTAATAAAAATAAATAAATAAAAAAACCAAATCATCAATGATGAAAACCAACAGTTATGAGCTAAGTTAAAATTGATTTTGTTTTTACTCAACAGCTTTTGTTAAACTGACACTATTAGTTGATATAGCTTTAGCAGTTCAGGAGTGCAAATTTCAAAACTCAAATCTCAGTGGTTACTGTCAGTCCAATGTCTATCACACCTGGTGTTCTGCGTCTGTTGATAAAGGCATTTTTCGGAGTGGCTTGCATTTGCTCCTCATCAAAGTCAAACTCAGTTGGAGTTGGAGGCCTGGGAAAAATAAAAAAAAGGAAAAAAAAAGTCATGAGCCTTCTCAAGCAAAACCAGTACACAAACCTAAATCTTTAGAAATGAAATGATTGTGAAGAATAGTAATACTGACTTGCGCTCTCTCTCCTCCCTCTCCCTTTCCTTCGCCGCCTCTTCCTCGTCATCTCTTTCAGGTGACGGGGTACGTTCAGGTGTAGGGGGCCTCCTAGGAAGGGGCACAAAGTTCAATTCTAGCATCTCTCCTTTAGCGAGGAGCTCATAGAGTCTTTTGATCTCAGCAGGAGGAGGCATCCAGTTTTTGGGGTCCTCCATTTCCTCGTCGCTGTATGCAAGCTCCCATTCACCGTCCACTTCGGCAGCCTGCTTTCCCTCTTCACCATCCACCCCTGTGTCTGCCTGGGGTTCATCCTTGTGTGCCTCTCCTCCTACTGCATCCGTGTCTCCATCTGAGAGAGCAGCAAAAAGGTGGAAAAAAGTCAGTTTAACAAAAGCTGTTGAGTAAAAAAAACATTAATGGTAGGAATAACAGTACAACCTTATTTCATTATGCATTAAACAGAATTATAGCACTTATGTATCACATTATGTTTGCATCACTTTTAGACCTTGGTGTTTACTTAAATTTTTTTTGTTTTTTTTGCAAGAAACACTTTTCAAACTGATAAATGCTGTTAAATCAAAAGGCCTCAAATAGAAATGCATGACTGAAATCTCTTAATTTACACTTCATTAATATTGACCTAATGTGTAATTACTTACACAATTATATATTTGATTGCTTATACATTATTTTTTATGCATTGGTTGCACAATGTTTCTGCTCCTTACACTTCTGTACTTTCCTTACTTTAATACACATTTTTATGCCTAACCTGCAGTTTTTTTACTTATGCAATTGTAGTCAAGATACAGCTTACTGTTAATTCCTTTGTATCACTCCCTACTTTACTCATAATGGTTATATTCAACGGTAAAACCTCTTGCCTACTACTGTATTTATGCCTGCAAGATGTGTAGCTGAAGATACTAAATTTCCCTACTTCCTTCAGTTTATTTGTGTTTCTTAATGGAGTTACCTTCTTCATCCTTGGTTGCAGTGTCCTCCTCCTCTGTAGTAGCTGTCATCGCAGTGTCTTGTTTCTCTGTGTTGCCCACCTCCTCTTTGCCTGCTGCAGGTTTTTCTGTGTCCTTCACATCCAGAGTCTCTATGCCCTCTCTCAGTGAGGAGTCTGTGGCCTCGGTCTGCATCCTTACTGCGGATGAACTTTATATTCACAGATCTGCTTGATGAAAAAACAAATTTTAGTACACCCAAGCGTAACTATAGGTATGTGAGGTTAAGAAGACTTTGAGAGAGCTAGCCAAGAGTAATATGAGGCGTATAACGTTTAACAGGTAACCCAACGACAGCTGTTAACTTTGCTGAATATTAAACAGTCAACATAGCCACATTTGAAACGTAGTTTTATCCAGTTTTGACGTAACTAGCTTGCTATCGTAAGGCCTGACCACCAGCTATTTCTAAACAGCAATTACTATTAGCCAACATATGTGCCGTAGTTGTCATTACCGTATTCCAGTTTGTCGTGAACCAGTGTTGTTGTAGTTAATGTTAGGTGAAATTATCTTTTCCGGGGAATAAATTCGCCAAACCTCTCCATGAGACTTGCTAGGGATAAAAAACGATTATGCAGAGACGTAAACATAGCGCCATTTTGGACTCGAAGTACTGTGTGACGATCTGCTCGGTTCTGCGAGACTGCGCATTCCCGCTGTTTAAACGTCATGTGGATGGTCCATCGATAGATTGAGTAAGCGACACTAGTTAACGTGTTTGTAGTAAAGATCTGCGGTGACACGACTTAATGCGCAAGGCACAATCGCATACAGAGCTGAATGTATATCGGGCAAAATTGTAATACATATCTTTTGCTTCACTATTCACGTTAATTACTTATTTTGAAAGGCAAACATATATGTTTATATAGTATAACGTTGACGACTTGATACACGAATAAATCTAAAAAATATGGACGCTAGGCGTCAAATAGGCGCCAGTGTTTGAGCGACATCTGATTGGTTAATGGTTGTTTCCGGTGGCAACGCTCTTTATTTGAAAAGTGTTCCGTTAGATGTAAGGGGGGGGTCGTTCGCCATTGTTAAAGGACGGCGTCCGCAATGTTGCTAAAAGTGAAACTTGGAGAATAACAAAGATTTTGTACCGGGAGTCTGCAAATAATATCGGTAAGCATTAATGAAACATTTGCAATAAAATCGGGGAAGCAGCAACTGACCCTAGCGAGGCTAACGTTTGAGAGCAAGACTAAGGCTAACGTAACCTCACCCTAGCCAAGTTAGCTTTTTATTAATCGGTTGAAACCATCGTTAATAAAGTAAAGATTAGCTCATTATCGCAATTCTTTGAAGTAATTTAGCGATTAATTAAAGATTTAAGTAAGTTTGGGAATCTGCATTATTAAACTTTAACGGAACGCCAACGGAAGTTATACGTGGCTAACTTGGCTTGTTATTATCCAGGCCTTTTGTTTTTGAGAGCTCCAAGATGGCTCAGCGTGTTGCGGTACCAGATGGAGGAACAAAAAAGACCTCCAGGGTTCGGGTAGCGGTTCGTCTGCGACCCTATATGGGCAAGCAAGATGAGAAAGGCGAGGGTCCGTGTGTGAGAGGCCTGGACTCCCAGAACCTGGAAATAATCAACTGGAGGAATGCTACCGAAACAGTCAAATACCAGTAAGTGTCCTCAGGAATAACTGAACAGTTTTCATTTCCAAATTATCCTGTCGTCAATATTTCTAATTATGGTCCAACAGTAAACTCTAAGAGTGCTGTCCGTGTTATTTCAGTTTTGACGTTTTTCATGGTGAGCAAACGACACAGCAAGAGGTCTTCCTCTCATCAGTGAAGCCCATTTTATCACATATACTGAATGGACAAAACGCCAGTGTGTTTGCCTATGGGCCAACAGGAGCAGGTATGTTAAAGCAGTGCTACATATATTGCATTTGTTAACTTGTATTTTCTTCAATTGGTTGTATCACCCGGTCTCCTTTTTTCATTAAACATTTGTCTTAATGTTATAAATGTATGTAATATTAATAGTGGGATTTTTAAATATGCATAGGTGGTATGAAATATTACAATTTAATATTCTGAATTCACCTATTAAAATACTTTGAGTTTTGCTGAGCGCACTCTGTGGCCTCTTATTATGTTTTTGTAGGGGCAATTTGTTCCTAAAGTTCACTCATTTGTATATAAAATGCACTTTTTCTGCCAACTCTTTCGTAGGTAAGACCCATACCATGTTGGGCAGTTCAGAGCAGCCGGGCGTGATCCCTCGAGCCGTTCGCGAGGTCTTCAATCTGGTCAAAGTAAAGGCTGAGGATGAAGGATGGGACTACAGTATTGGCATGTCTTATTTGGAAATTTACAATGAGAAGGTATGAATGGTTGGCTGTATACATAGTATATTGTGACCCATTGCCAGTATTTCAAAATTTTTCATTTATAAAATTGAAAATAAGCTGTTAAATTACCTTTTTATTTTGTCAATGAAAACCAAAACCATTTTTCATGCAAACAACATAAGCAAAACCAGTCTCCACCCAACCCTTCCCATTTCAGCTGGCAAACCACTAATACAGCCATTAAAAAAACTTAAACACACAGACCTCTTCAGTTCAACTGCTCATGCACTCCTCTACCTGACACCAGGTTTTCTGCTCTGAAGAAAAAAAAAACAACTCACTTTTTAATTTAATTCAAAGCCGTCTGATAACCATGCTCCCCCTCTGTGCCTCTAAACCTCTCTTCACATTTTAAAAGCTTTAAATACCTATTCTATCCAGCTCTGTGTTGCTTTTATTGCTTTTATTATTGTTTGTCTACTTATTTGTTAATAGAACTGTAGGTTTTAATTATAGCTATTATTCTTTTTTTAAGTTTCTGTACTGTGCACATCCTCTTTGGGTATTTATTATTTGACATTGTGCAGTCCATCATTGCATCCTTCTTTTGTTCTCTCAGGTACTAGATCTTCTATCGCCAACCTCCCAGGATCTGCCAATCAGAGAGGACAAGGACAAGAACATCCTTATCCCTGGCCTAACTCACACAAAAATCTCCTCCTTCTCAGATTTTGACAAACACTTTGTCCCTGCTAGTCTCAATCGTACTACAGCTTCTACTAAACTAAACCAGCGCTCCAGCCGCAGCCACGCTATTCTCCTCATCAAGGTTTGATATGTAATTTGATTAATACTGAAGAAAGACTTTTTTATATTTTTTATATAGTACTCATCGACAGTTGCTCTGTTTTATTTATTAACCTGGTCTCTGCATGGGTCTACAGTGGACAGTCGAATAGCATCTTAAACAGGTCGTGGCCTCCGAGCAGTAGGCCAGGATTTGGTAGCTGGTGCTAAAATCAATTCTCTCTTGCAACACTCCCACTAGCAACCTCTGGGCTTTCTGGGACTACACTGAGAGAGATACATACTGGTGTCTGCTGTCCTTTTTTATTAACTTTGTCCCGTTTCTGCATTCATACTTACTGCCAATGTTCTTTTAAGTGCTATATATAAGGCAACTGGAGCGTCTTGAGGTTCTTGAAGACATTTCACCTCATTTGAAAGGCTTCTTCAGTTCTGTTGTAGTGCTGAATATGTAATGTCAGATTCTTTTGCTGCCCATCTAACCTTGTTTCTTTCTTTTCCCTCCTCTATGTTTCTGTCATGTCTGACCTTTGCGTCACTGCCCTTTCTCAAATCTTAATCTTCTCAATGATCTAGGTTGTACGGACTCAGTGTGCCTTGCCCCACCGACAACAGACAGGCAAGCTGTACTTGGTAGACCTGGCTGGGTCTGAAGACAACCGCCGCACCGGGAACCAGGGCATCCGCCTAAAGGAGAGTGGTGCCATTAACCTGTCTCTCTTCACTCTGAGCAAAGTGGTGGACTCTCTTAACTCTGGCACTGCCCTCCGTGTGCCATACAGAGACAGTAAATTAACACGGCTGCTACAGGACTCTCTGGGTGGCTCTGCACACTCTGTCATGATCACCAATATTGCACCAGAGTACAAATACTACTTTGATACATTTAGTGCACTCAACTTTGCTGCCAAGTCCAAGCTCATTGTGAACAAGCCGTTCACCCAAGAAACTGTTGCTGTGCCTGTGCTGCCAGGTGAGTGAGAAAAGCACTAACTTTTTCATTCAGAGGACTTATAAGTATAGAGAGAAATGGAATAGCTAGAAAAAACGGAAGCTCTAACAGAATTTGATCCAAAGGCCAACGGGGGCACCTATGTCACATCCCAGAGGATGATGACTAAGAGTAAACAACAAGCTGTCTCTGGGCAAGATGGATGCAGTAGCCAACATATCTGCAGTTTTGATACATTTTCTTTCCTATAGCATTTTCTTCAGTACATTTCTGATGGTTACATTTTGCTGCTCTTCCCTTGGTTTTAATTCAGGCACTGCGATGCAGCCCTGGCCGACACTGTACCATTGTCATCTGAATTGTTTCAAACTCCAGAGTACCCCAGAAACACTTTAACTTGAGTGCACTGAATACTAAACTGTTAATTTCCCTTCTGCCTTCATCTCCAGTGAAACGGGCCAGAGAGGACCACGAGGCTGGGGGGTCTGGCACTGAGCCACAGAAGAAAAGGCAGAAAGAGGAGAAGAAAGCTGAACAGGATGGTTCCTCACCCTCTGCACATTTTCACAGGTGAAAGACCACACACACAGACTTTTTGATTAGTTGTCTGGCTTATCAGACTTGGGAACTGTGATGTTTGACCTTGGAGAAAATGCATTTCGCCAAAAGCGAAACATCAAATTCAATTTCCTCTGCTGTGTCCATATAACAGCAAATTAAACAAGCCATAGCCTTAAAGCATTGGGCCAAGATTTTATAGCTTGTGCTGAAAGCAAGTCTCTCTGCAGTGGTCCAATTGGCTACAGCTGCCGTGCCTACTGGAATCTCTCTGGGAGACAGACAAGCACTGCTTTCTTGCCATATGTTATCAGGTGTACGAGTCTGTCTGGGGTAGGATACTCGTCAACATGTTCTTTTTCATCCTGGTTTACCTCTGGACTTCTGAGTGCATTTCAAAGCCACCATACTCTCCCCACTCATTGTCTACCTGCTTTTCTTGATTTGTTTTGTGGCTCTTTCAGCCTGTCAGAGCCGTCAGTGATGGACAGACTAATAGCTCTGGAGAAGCTGATGATGAGCTGCCAGGACAAAGATAGAACCACCATGCTGAAAGATGTGGCCCAGTCTCGCAAGGAGATCCAGGTGAAAACGCACACCTTCATCAAAACGTAGTCTTTAAAAACACGTACCTCTGCGTAATACAAGTTTTGATCATTTATATACACGCCTGGATCTGCCTTGGTCTCTGTCATAATTTCTGTCCGTATGTGATTTACCAAACGCTGGTACAGTCAGATCTCTGTACCGATCGATCAACTCTTGGATATTTGATAGCCAACCTTGCTCATCTTTTTTTTTCCAAAGGAACTCAAAGAGAAACAGAGGGAGTTTGAGAGCAAGACCCTACTACTCAGTCAGTTGGCTGGAGAAAAGTTCAGTACCAAACAGGAGCCCATCTTCAAGAACAACACGGCTCCTCTGCAAAGAAAACATGCGAATGCCACAAAACAAAATAAGCAGCAGGCTGTGGTCCAACCGCTACAAGGTCAGTTAAAGTACAGCGATGGATAAATTGATGTAACTGGAACTTCATGAAATTACGTAGGTTTTTTTTTTTTTTTTTTTTTTTTTTTTTTTTAACCTATTCATCCAAGAAATAACACTAATTTAAACTTAAGTTGTAGGAATTTAGCTGAAAGAATCCAAAGAACCGCCACTTTAAGACTGCAGTCGTATCAGATACTACTATCCTAAAAATTGCCCTTGAATAATTTTAGTATATGGGAAAAAAAATGACCTTGGAAAACCTCTTTCCTTGGTAATCCTCTATTGTTCATGCTTCTCTAGAGAGTAGTCACTTACCAATTCCTTCATGTTGAATCACTGGAGCTAATGATGAGCTGCAATGTGATATAAGAGCTCAGTCTACAATATAGGAGCCAGAAAATATATCAAATGACAATGAGGAGGAATTATTTTTACACCCCTCAGCAGCTCAGAGCGTGAGCCAGATAACTTTCCTTGGGACCTGTCATGTATTTGTCTTTGAAACTCTATTTTGTTTTTTCTCCAAACTAAATATGTAATTCTAAAAAAACCTAATTCTGTGGGGAAACACTGGCCTCCTTAACTGATTGTGTAATTAACAGATTGTGTTTTAATGTGTAGCATTATATGAATTTAACATGAACTGTATATGTGGTCTCCTCCCTATTAGTGTGCCAGCTTCAGCCTCTTCAGCAGCTTGCAGTTGTCAAAAAACAGTCTGTGTGCGTCAAGAAGAAAGAGAAGAAGCTTTCAGACCAGGTTGAGGTGTGCATCCGAGCCTTGGCTGTGCTTAGTTTGACATATCTGCAGAATTGCAAGCATCAGATACAAGCTCACAGTGCATTAGCTTCAGTTTGTTTTTTAACTTGACAGACACTCTATAATTAACCTCCTTTCCAGGCCAATGTAGACAAATAAATGTTGACAGTTAAAAATGATTTTAATGTACTCTATATTTTCTGTAATTGTGTTTTGGTTTTTTTTGTTTATTTAAAAAAAAAAAAATCCTAATAGTAAATGTAGTATTTATTTATTTATTTATTTATTTATTTATTTATTTATTTATATCTTTATCTGTATTTATTGTTTCTCACTCAGCTTCCAGATGGTAAAGAGAATATAATACAGAATGGCTGGGAGTCCCAACTTGACACATCTGTGCTAGAGCAGTCCAGGCAGAAAATCCTGCACATTCTCAACACCGGCTCCCTCAAAGAGCTGAAAGGTCTGCAGCAGATCGGCGACAAGAAGGCAAAGCTCATCCTGGGCTGGAGGGAGATCCATGGTCACTTCACAAAGGTCGATAGAGAAAATAGCTCTTGTTTTATCATGTAACCCACCCCACAACCACACCTTGTCTTTAACCTTTCTCTGACTTCAGGCGATTGAATTTACTTGGGGTGACTTTAAGTATGATTTTTTTGTTTTGCAGTTGGAAGATCTGGTAAAAGTTGAGGGTATGACAGGAAAGAGATTTTCCTCCTTCATGAAGGTAAGCTGAGTCCCGAATTTTTCTTTAGCCACGCTGAGAGCATGGCTCTATGATTATCCATGTCTATTGGTTAATTGTTCCAACACTTTGGTCCAGACTAAATGATCTCAACAACTGTTAGATGGATTGCCATCCATGTACTCCACAGAATGAACTGTAATATCTGTAGTGATGGCCTGACTTTATCGAGCACCATCATTAGGTCAAAAATTCTTTGGTTTAAAACTAAATACCTGCAAGCAATCACACTTATCAGGCTTAGAAGCAATGTTTTGTTCTACGTAGCAAATGATAGCATGCTAGCATGCAAATAAATTGTACATTGTAAATGTTGCATCTGCTAAACATAAGGGGCCGCTGCTCTGCCACTTAGTTATAGCTTAGAACGGGTCCAGCTAACTTGGAAGTTGCAGGGGTTTAAATGCAGCTGCGCTCTCGTTATTGGTGTTACTGTCATCTTCATTGTGTTTTGTAGTGTTTCCATTGTTCACATTTCACATATGTGTACAATTAATGAATGACTGATTTACACTGCAACAGATGTTGTGTACACAATTGATGATAACAACCATGCAACATGGAATTTCTCTCCACCAATGAATCAAATTAAGTCATTAAGTGAGAATCGATCTCGATGCCAGGGTTTTTTTTTTTTGTTTTTTTGTTTTTTTTTACCCTATAAGGCATAATGTATTTGTTTTTGTTTTGTTTTTCAGGCAAACATCCTGAGTGCCATGGGAACGTGATTTTTTTTTTTTTTTTTTTTTAACGTTGGTTTTAAATCAAACGCATGTTTACTGTGTATATTTTCTATCAGAAACTTAAATTTTTCATTTATGCTTTGTTTTATGATGTTTTTGTAGTTACAAATGTGTTCCAGCTGATGGCGCACTATTGCTTTTAATAAATGTCTCTCTTGTCACTGAATGTTTGAGTGTTTACTTCCTAATGAACACATCTGATGGTCCCCTTCACTCCTTAATCGCATATTTCCGTTTTGAAAACCTAATTTGGCTAATTTGTGAACTCTTGTTCTCTGCAAAGCGGAGATGGGGGTGGGGTTCTCCCATCACTGACTCTGTGACGCTGCATCAGTGGATTAATATTCAGTGTTGTGGGGTGAGCAGAGGAGGATGCCATAATTCCCCCCCCCCTCTCCTCCTCCTCCGCCCACAGCACGTAGTCTGGTTGATTTCACTTTTCATTTCACACACACCCCTCATCTCTGATCCACCCTGCCCGTCCAGGAGACTCCCCATCCATCCCAGCACACTGGGCTGGAATAAGACGCTACACCGTAACGGCCCATCTCAAGCTTTCGCATATCACAAAAAGATATTCCCGGATTTTAGACGAACGATACGATGCGCCTTTGCAAATACACTGTGGATGTAGAGATGTTTGGTCGCGTCTGATTGCTGGTATTTTTTCACCTGAGATTAACGTTGCCACGATGCCAAAGCCAGGGACGCTCCGGCTTTGATGAGACTGGTGCTGGATTTTAAAAAGGTCTGATTTATCTTCATAGCCACATTTTCCCTGTATATTACTGAGAAATTCAGAAATAGCCATTTATTTGCACTTCAATTAATTTCTAGTTTGCTATAAATGGGAGAATCAAATGAAAGCTGTGTGTGTGTGTGTTTTCTGCTTATCATGGCAATTTAGCAGCCCACATCCACTGAATTCAAATTCCCAGCAGCAGGCTAATTAATGAGCCTCCTCCTTCATTCCCCAATCCGAGTGTTTTCCCTTTGTCCCCGTCGTTTCGCTGCCGCGTCCTTTACCTTTTTGTTCTGTGCCCAACAACCGGCCACCATATGCCAGTAAGCGCCTGTGTACACATAAGGAAATAATGTAATGTAAACACCTGCACCGAGGCCATGGCTGCTAGTATCGTTTCAGAGAAGCCTGCCTCCATCTGCCATGCCTTTGTACTCGTCATTGTGACCCGCTTTTTTTTGTGTGTGTTACCTGAGATAGCGAGTCCGCTGCGAGCTTTGAGCACATCTGAGGCCTGATTTGCTCTGAACCGTGAGTGTGTTTTATCTGTTTACCCTCAGCCCGTTTATTTACCATTCGCCCTGGCATCAGTAGTGACCAGAAATGAGCATCTGTCACCCGAAATCAAAGTGGATTATAAAGAAGCTTATCGTGATACTGACCCCGGGTCCTGACTCCAAATCGGCTGAAGCGGAACGTATTTAGGGACTGTACAAAAATTATTGTGCAAAGAGTGGGGGCAAAATATTGATGTTTTCATTGACCTAGAAAAAAATGCAACACGCTCTCCCCAATATCATATGTTGCATATGTAAATACGTGTATTAAATGTTTAGTTGTACATGTATATGTATGTAATCTTATTTTAATTTGCTTCTAATTTTAATGATTTTGTTGTAGCTACTTTTCCCCTATGGATCCCAGGAAGAGTAGCTGTTACTTTAGTAACAGTCCATGGGTATCCAAATAAAATAAAGATATATCTCTAAATCATATGACACTGCTGAGTAGGTACAACTAATTCTGCCATTAACAACAAAGAAATTCAGATGGTGTGTTGTAGTTCAAGCCTTAAAAGCGTACTCCACCGATTTAGCATTGCACTCTTTTGACATTG
Source organism: Xiphias gladius (assembly GCF_016859285.1). Lineage (NCBI taxonomy): Eukaryota > Metazoa > Chordata > Actinopteri > Istiophoriformes > Xiphiidae > Xiphias > Xiphias gladius. The sequence goes on along the minus strand of NC_053408.1, from coordinate 12,678,070 downwards.
TCAGACTCTCGATGGACAGTTAACATTATTATAGAAATTGATGCAGCCGAACCACAGATCTAGGATCTGTCCCAATACCCACACTTGCCATGCTGAGCACATATGTGCGCGTTTATGCATCGCCAGGTAGTAGGCAAGTGTTTCTCCTAATATCACTTCAAAAAGCGAAATTCAGAGCTAAGTGTATCCCAGAGTTAATTTCGGTCTACTGTGCCACTTCAGCTCAGTTGTTGGTGGTAATGCGCCCTTATGCTGGTTTTAGGACCAACAGTAATCAACAGACCCGAAGAAGAATGAATATTATTATTATTATTATTATTATTAAACTGACACGTTCTCTGGATAAATGATGTTCAATAACTAATAACCATTCTCGAAACTGATTTGTATTTATCGTATTAGTTCGTAGTTTATTCTGTCAGGGAAAATAAACCCTAAGACAGAGACAAAATTCTTGTCTTCAAATGGTAAGATGCGCTTTTATGAACTGTGGTGGACACAAAATCCATCTTTTTCATGTAAATATTTGAGCTTTTTGATTATTATTTATTTTATTTTTTTATGAAATAAATAAAATTAAACTCTGGGTTAGAGAAAAGAAGTAACACACCCTCCCCTGCTCTCCCAAAACCCCCTCTTCAGGAAAAAAGACAAAATACATCAGCTTTCCTCTTTTCTGACCCCTCCACCCAAGTAATTTTTGTACAGCTCCTAAGCATATGGGGCACAGCACATGTTTATAAATATGGTTAAAACTATTTTCTTGTCCCCAGGTGTCAAAAACAGGCATCAAACACAAGACTGGACCACAAACAGAGGCGTCATTTTGCGGGCAGCATGGCTGTGAACATGATGCCAGCTCCCACCGTTTGGCCAGGGGAGGAACAACCGTCGCTGCTGGACCAGGAGGGCTCTCTGTCGAGTCAAGCCTCCATCTCTGTGCCATGCCCACCAGTCATAGGTGAACATTTCATCCACAGCGGCAGCAGCCCAGCCAGCACACGGCCCCCCCTCAGCAAATCCAAAGGAGAGCTAGTCATAGTCATCAACGAGAAACTGAAGAACAGTAAGTGACTGGGTTTGACCTGGTGTCAAGGCAGCGGGTTGGGTCATACAGCTGCTTAATCAGCTCGCTCAGGGAATGTGAAGTTCCAGTGCACAAAAGAGTTCCTGGGAAAGTAAACGAACATCTGCCTCTTGCAGTGTTTCAAACGTCTGCCCGTCCTTTTCGTCCCTCATGTATAGGTAATGGGATACACCCAGCGCCCGCAGAGAGCACCTCTCCAGTCATCTCCTCTCCTCCCAGAAGACAACACTCCATCTCTTACCCTCATCACGGCAAGACCAGAAAGGGGAGCAGGGCTGGCTCCATTGGCTACACCTCCTTTTCACCCAGGCCGTCGATTTCTCGCCACTCCAGCATCGCCACCAACCCACCCTTGGACCGGACCAAGGTTAAAGACTACCTCCTCCTGTCTGTTCTGGCCTGCTTCTGCCCCGTCTGGCCCATAAACATTGTAGGATTTGTCTACTCCATCATGGTAAGAAGAGAATCCTTTGTCTGTTTTGTAGTTTTTTTTGCTTATTTCTTATATTTCTTTTATTTTCATCAATAGTTTTGTTGTTCTGAAGAAACTTTGCTGAGTTTACAGTGTGTTCTTTATTTATTAAAAAAAAGAAAATGCATCTGTATTAAACCCAAGTCAACAGATGGTTCAATTCTTCTCCTCCAGTCCAAGAACAGTCTCGAGCAGGGAAACCTGGATGGTGCTGTGCGCCTAGGACGTGTGGCCAAGATGCTCTCCATGGTATCACTAGTAGGAGGGACCGTCATTATCATCGCCTGCATTATCAACCTGGCCAGTGAGTGTCCCAAATCTGACCTTTAAACCTTAACCGCACCTTTATACCCTCTGTGTAGTTGTGCACAGCTGATTCTTCCCCCTGAACTCCTTTTTTTTTTATTTTGCCTGTGAATATTGAATTGACAGTTAAGGATTTGCAGGAGTAGCCCTGCTACCAATGATCCTCCAGGCCCCAAAACCCCTTACTGTCCCTGTTCATCCCATCACAATACAATGTCTGGCTCTGTTAGCACAATCTGACGTATGTAATCACTGACATTGTTACCATCCATGTTGGCACTAGTTACAAAGCCTGCACGAGACTTTATACACTGCGGCACTTCAGCCTTTAGGAACTATGCTGACGCTGCACAATGATCAGAACATATTCATCACATTTGCATCAGACTCAAATCTACATTTTATTACCAATTTCTCCATCTTTGCACGGGTGGTCTCCAGCCTCCAGCTGTAACCGACTGCATGCCTCAGATTGCTGTGTGTTTATCTGCAGAGTGATATGTGTAGTCTGCTCTCTGTTCTACGCCTCGCCCTCTTTGCTTTTGTGATAAACGTGAAGTCTTGTTGTCCCTGTACCACATGTTTACATATGTGGAGTATGTTGGTGTGTGAGTTGTTAATTTGCTCACAAGACAAAATAAATGTACATTTATTGTGCCTGGCAAATAAAGGGTTTCTGATAACAGATCAGTGATTATTACTTATTAGTGACTTGTAAAGAAGGTGGGTAGTATTTGTCTTTTGCAGTCCTGTATATTTAAATATATTCATGAAGGGTCACTCAGTTAAGTGATAACTTGCCTTTTCACTTCAGAGCCGTCTCTGTACTTTGTTTTTGAATGCACACAGCTGCAGCCTGTTGGGTCTCATTAAGCCATGAGATGTTCTAATTAACTTAATGACTGCAAGAGCGAATGTACACACAACTTGAGTTTAAGGGCTCTGGGACTAAACAACCCTTGTTTTTCTCATTATATAATTGTTCTCTATGGTCTGTGAAAGTGTATACATCCATATTAGGTTGCAGAATATATAGCTCCTCAACTAATTCGCTTCCTTTTCTTTTTTTAGTAAATGTGAAAACCTGAGTTTCATCCCAGGATGAAACTGGATAAGGCAACTGACCGTCTGGCCCACACCTGCACCACCGTCTTTACCGCCTAGTACCTGGATGTGAGACAAATATGCACCCGATATACAGTGCTTACCTATATTTCTGTAATCTATATAAATCCCTTTTGCTAATGGAAGAAAATATCATATGCAAATACTGCTGCTCCCAGTCAGGGTTGGGGAGGATTTGTGTGTCTGAAATTAGATGGGGAAGGGAGTAAATAGTCGGACTAATCAGTCCCTTCATATTCTGGTCAACACATGCAGAACGACTCTTGAGAAAGACACAGCATCTTCAAGAATCCCATCACCACCCGGAGAACTGACTCAAACAAGGTGGACTAGAAAAGAGTCCAGTGGAGGTGGTTACAGAAGGTGAAACAGGAAAGATTGCCTCCCAGCTTCAGTGCCACATGTAAGTCCCAACAAAATGTCCGCCAAGTCCATCCTTCACTGCACCGACGACAGGACGCATCAGAGTTTCAGCTTGCCGTTAAATCCCCTCGGATACGTGGAGAGGCTCGGGGATTTGTGTGGCATTGTAATCACAAAGCAGAAATTCCTCCATTTCCCTCATAGAGAAGAAGCACTTTCAATCACAGTGTGTCCTCTCGTTCCAGACTCTCCTCTGTGGTTCTCATGACTCCTGCCATACATCTTGTGTTTGAGAAGTGAGCGTACGGGTGGCAAAAGAGGATGAAAAAGAGGCTTACGGAGGACTAGCTATGGGTGCTAAAGTGGAAGGGATTATGGAAAGTCTCACACAGAAGGCACAGTCATCACTGCGAGGAAAAATATGTGCCAAAAAAAGAAATTAGTGGGAAAGTTTCTTGCATTGTCAAGACCCAACTCTGATCACAGTATTGTTGTTGTAGAGAGGAACATCAAAAGTGCTTTTACTCTGCTGCAACTTTACTGTATATCCACTCAATACCACTGAGCACTGTGAGCAGGCGAAAGGGTATATGTTCACAAAAAACCCTGTGTAGCAACATACTTCAAATATTCATCTTACAGCGGAGCTAATTATGCTCCGTCATCTATAACCTACCTTTTGATAATATTTGTAAAAGATCATTTTGAAACAGAAGAAGACTTGTAGTGTGATGCAACTTCCAGTGCTGTGCCGCAGCTGACAGATGGTGGTAGTATTTTATGCATATGGGGCATCACGATTTGGCTAACAAATTAAATAGCTCATGATTGCAGTCAGGGCTGCGGCTCTAGCCTCAATCTGCATCCACAGGTTGCCTGTACATTCAAACCAAACAGATGGTGGCATTTTCTGTCCCTTGAAATACTCCTAAAACAGTTGATTTTTACTTGGATTGGTCAGCAATGAAACAGCTTGATATATGCCCATTTTGTTGTCAAACACAGCAGGAAGATCTTTTGATGGACTATTTGTAAAACACTGGTTCAGACATGGTTTAATGGGTGTGAGATATGAGTAACAGTGTGATAGCAGTACAGTGAAGGACTGGTTTTAAATTATTATTATAATTATTATTTGATCTCCTGTGTATCCTTACCTAACCTCTAATTCTTATCTACCTGTGATTCTCACTGTGACCTAAAACAACCGGGTTTCATCGAGAGTGGATAAAACTCTCCTTATTTACAGTATCCTGGATTTCGAATCATGTAAAGAAACGCCGCGATTTCAGAGTCTCATAAGTTCACACCTGCAGATAATTTTCTGTAATGATTGGTATGGCATTTTTTTCCCCCTCTGTTACTACTTAATATGTAAATTTAATTGTAATCAACAGTTGGTGTAATCTGCAGATACAGATCTCAATATTGTGATAATTTGTCTAGTTGATATGAGTTAGTATTAAGTAGTCATGATCTAACGTAGGCAGAAGCTGTCGGCCAGCCTCCTGACAGTCATTGTATTACCACCGGGCTTCTATAATCTTTGTGGTTATTGGCATGTTGTGGATTCTTATTAATGTCTGATGATAGAAGTTTGAAAAATACAAAGATAAGCTGGCACATGGAATATTATACGTCCGCAGCACATTCATAATAAAGACACAATGCATGTACCATGTTTTCAGTGTTGTTTTGAAGAGATAAAGAGCAGCAGTAGATTAATGGAGATAAAAGAGATTTTGTTCTCGTGGGAGAGAGAATGATGTGTCAAAAGTGAGTGATACCCAGAGAGTTTAGCCATTGAGGAGAGATTGTGCTCTGCAATTTTGCAGATGAGAGCAAAAAAAAAAAAAAGGAAAAAACTGCATATTAACGTAGTACTGTGATAGTCAGTAAAGTGCAGGGATTGAAAGCGCCTGCTGTTGTCAGGCAGTGGAGCAGAGACCGCAAGAAGAGCAAAATGCTGAGGCCCTGAGCCAAGGCAATACCCTGTATGATCAGCTGTAATGAGAACAAAAGTCTCAGATGACTTCAACAAAATCAATGCAAAAATATCCCTCATTATATTCTCTGAGGTTGTTTTTTAAACCCTTAACCCGTTTTTGGAAAGATCACAATGAAAAACCAAAGTATTGTTTTTATAGTAGACTTTTGCATCGAAACTGACAGCGACGAACATTTAAAGGCGCCGTTCTGCACCACATAATAGTAGATAATCGATTAGTCGACCAAAGTCACACCGAATCTCATGGCAATCCATTCAATCGCCGAAACTACGAAACTCATGGCCACACTAGAGAACAAGTTAGGGGGTCACCAAAGTTGTTAGGATCCATCCTCCTGGCACCGTGAATGTCTGTATACAAAGAGCAATGCTACTACTCCAGCTTCTCAAATGTGATAATTTGCTGTTTTTCCTTGTCTTACATGACAGTAAATGGAATATCTTTGGGTTTTGAACTGTTAGTCCGACAAAACGAGGCATTTGGAGTCGTCACCTTGGCCTATGGGAAATCGTGACAGGCACTTTTTTATAGTTTGCTGATGTTGTGTAGGCCGAACAACAAGCTGCATAGTCATAATTTTAACGTCACAGCAATCACAAGAGTAATGTTATTTGCTTGGGCATAAGTGATGTTTAAATACGTCACATGAAAGTGATAATAAAAGTAACATCATCGGCTTGATAAAGGAAATGGCTCCCAGTGAAGTGAGAGCGCTGTTGTAATAATAAACACAAAAATACTGTGTATACAAACTGAACGTGGGTAAATCCAGTATATAAATCATGATTCATGTCAGAGTTTTCTAAAAAAAAAAAAAAAAAAATCTTGTTTATATGGGAACTTTTTGAGGGGAAACAACACCTAAGTTAGCAGAAGTCACGATGCCTGACAACAGCAAATTCCCCCCTCACCAGTGTAAACATTTTGACAGCTCGAGGTATTTTTCTTTGTACTCAGCTAATTTAACAGTAGGTATGCAGTGAAGTATGGCTGTAGGAAGGGGATCACTGTACCAGACAGAGTCACATCCAGATGCAGTAAGTGGGTCAGGGATTATCCAGCTGGGTCACATAAACACTGGGGCTGTGAGTCAGCTTGGCAGCGTTTGGATGCATCATGATCATCCTGTCAGTTTGCATAGGAAACAACAGCATAATGAGATATACTGAATGCTGCTCTATTAGTGCCTGCTTAGTTTGCAGAGAGAACCAGGGCTGAAAGATGATCATTATGAGAGTGAATTCATGCTGAGATTGATTGTTGTGGATTCTCTCTTTGGAAAGAGGAATTAGTTGTTTGAGACTCTAAAAGTAAAAAAAATGGATATGTACATTATTATGTTTTTTTTTTTTAATACAATGTCATGCATGTAGAAGCATGTTTTCGGCTCGAGTCTTCTGACCCAACCGTTAGCTTTGGCAGGTATATGTGGACTGAGGGGAGCTTTCTAAAGTTTGCTGTCAAGCACCGTCAAAGCTTTTTTCACAGCAGACGTTCTGACATGTCGTGGCAGGAAAAACACAAGCAGCTAAACGGAACTCAGCCACCGTGAATTTTAATATTCACACTCAGTTAAATGAGCGCTGATGGGTTTGATGGGTAAGAGAAGGCAGATTTTCATCACATTTCTTTGGATCAGCTGTTTTCAAACATAATTTACATTTGTTATTTCTCTGTGGACATAATTAATAATAATGCACTCTGTAAACAGTGAATAATTTACTTCTAAGTTCCGTATGTTTGTCTCCTTCAAAACCAGAGACAAATTAATTATTAATTATTTATTCACAGTAATGAAGTCAGTTGGTGAGGTGTTACTGACCTAATTTTTGTCACACTTGTATATCTATGTATATTTAAGGAACGGTTGTGATGTTTGTCCATAGACCATAAAAATCTATCCATCTTCGTAAAACATGCTTTCAGGATGGTGTTTGGATGCTTGCTAAGAAGGCAGAGTTTCCAAATTAGGTTTCTCTTGCAAATTTTTTCCAAGCCCATGGTAAAATTTCACACTAATAAACGTGACTATAAGGGGCCAAGGGAAATGATGGAATTCACTCAAAATCTACTTATGAACTGGGTATTAACTGAGTACTTTTACTACACAAATGTGGCTTAATTAAAATATGATCGGAGCCTCTGGCTGTTATTTGGCCCATTATTACTGTACAGCGCTACTGCCACACTTCAGCATCCTCTGTTAGCTGCAGACGTTAACTTTTCGTGGCAATCCTGGCTAGGTGGCAGTAAAGAGCGCATTACTGCCCCTGTAATGAAAACTACTCATCATCAAAGGGTGGATTCAGAGCTCCGTCCATCTGTGGCGAAATATAACTGTAATATTTCCATCTCGGCTCTTTCTGCGGTATCCACGAGGGACTTCATACTGTGGTGTCTTCGTCACTCTTTTTATACTTTATCTTCGGTAGCCTCACTTCGGCAGCCCCCCCCCCCTCACATTCACCTGTTTACTGTGCTGCCAGCTTTATTGTTATGAGATGATCAGGCAGAGATTACTCCAGCTTGAGTGTGTATTTGTGGTTTTAACAGAGATACCAGCAGTAGCTCAGCCTTTTTAGCTTTTTTCCTCCCAATGCAAACAATATCGTGGATGTTTATTAAAATCAAAAGCCTTTCAGAGCATCAGACAGCCAGCTGGTTGGTGCTGAAATACACTATTTTGTGACGTGGTGTTTTACTGGTAGCTGTCATCATCATCGTCCGTGACGTGTTTTCTCAGTCAAGGGGTAAAGCTGGGACTCGTCCCTGCAGAGCAGACAGGCTTTGGATATAAATTAATGTTTGTGGTTTCACAGAAATCTGATAAAGCACTGGATTAATTTAGATTAATCCTCCCTGAGCAAAAATAACTACTTTTATTATTTTAGGGGTTGTATCAAAGTCTGTCTGCATCACCAGAGGGAGAGTTTTTTTCTCCTGCAGCTTCATAAAATGTATAATGTACGTAAACTCTTTCAAAATTACTTCACAAAACCACAGACTCAATAGTACACAACACAGGAGATTGTGTACAACCTTTGCAATCTCTACATTTACTACCTGTGGAATTTAGAGCAGATTTTAAGTTTTTAATGATCAATTTTAAGGCTTATATATGGCCACAGTAGCTTCTGAATATCTTCATGTGAGGCTGAGTGCAACCTGGTAGTTCCTTTTTTTCTCGTTCTTAGATAAACCTCGACTCTGTAAGTGCCTGTCGGAAAGTATTACCAAATACAGCCTTTTAAATCTCCTTTAAATTCACATTATTTTCAACTTGCTTTAATCTCTTCGACTGTCCCGATGGTGGAGAAGTCATTACAAGTCATTCTGTGCAGCTGAACGTTTTCTTAAATTCTTAACGTTACCAAAGATGCCACGTATGTCAGACTCGAAATGGAGCAAATGTCTGTAAAATAATGCACAATATTTGACGGACCTCTGCAGCAATTAAAAAAAACTTATTAGAATTGAATATTTCACTCAGTGTAAACATCACACATCATAAGGAACTCAGTCCAATTATTTTATATTTATCATATATATATATATTTATATATTATTATATTATATTTTATTATATTATTGATATATTTTTTAAAGTTATTAATTTTCATAGTAGTAGTATCATAAAAGCAATGTTTTCCCTCTACTTACAGCATCTTTAGAGGACAGACATCCAGCGGTGCAGCTGATGCTTGAGCACAGGGAGGAACAAACAGTGACTAAGATGAAACAGTAGTAGCCTACTCTGATTTCACAAAGAGCTTCTTTCCCACTCAGGATACACAAGAAAATGAGAATAAATGGAGACTTTGCAGCTGCCATGAGGTTCAAGTGTTTTTCTGACCCCTCTTTTCTATCTAAAATCGAGACCGAGCCTCTGTCCTGACGCCCATGACTCTGCTTCCGAGTCAGGCACTCGGTCAGCTCGTGGTGAGCCTTGCGACATGACGATCTATCCATGCGTACGCTGGAAGCCAGTTTACCAAAGACATCCTGATGTCCTGACCCTGACCTCTGACCTCTGAAGTGGGAAGTTCACTCGATCTTGCTGAAATCAATAATACAGGATATTATTGATTTCAGATATTAACATCTTGAAGAAAAAGTTCATCCCTTATTAACAGTTTAGCTTGATCCAACAGCAGCTTTGCCGAAAACTTAAATCTAGGTGACTAAGTAAGTAACGGAAATAAATGTTTGCACAAAATAAAATCAGGTTGCACAAATTGGATTGATGAAAATCAAGATGCAAAATTCAGACTTAAGTATCTGAGACACTGGTGATCATCAACTGAGTCTGGCTGGAATCATTAAGACCCCTGTCCAGTCAGATTACATCCTGTTACTCATCATGTGATCAGAGTGTCTAATGGGCCTTAAATACAAAAGGAAGAAGTATCCTCAGTCACAAAGAAGTTTTACTTTGTCATCGTCAATTCTGGTGTCTGAACTAAGTAATCCAGTCTGGGCTTACTTGATTTGAGACCTGATTTTAATTTTTGGATCAGAATTTGACAAATTAAATTCCAGCAAACTGAATATAGTTTTTTATATTTTGGACATTTTTGCATTTTTGAATCTGACTCCCTCATGAATCCAGTTTTTGAGATTGCACCACTGACATTTTACACAAAGGGGAATTCAACCCACATTAATTCAGAAAGATTGCTTTAAATTTCAAATATTTAAATACTATAGATTCAGTGGTATTTACATTTCAATGTTGAGTATTCAGCAATGATTAAATTTCACAATTAGCTATAAGATTTTAATTATTATTAATTGATTGCTATTACTGGCTTTCATATAATCGTTTGGAGGTTACAAGCATTGAGTGAGATTTTATCTTAATCTGACCAATCGTAGGCAATCAAAGAATCATATATTTGGTGCTTTTTTGTACAAAAAGCGAGAGAGCTTTAAGATAAGACTGATGCTTTTTGTAGATTTTCTTTCACCGTTGTCTGTTTGCTCCTCGGACAGGTCTCCTGGATCACTTCTGCCAACCTTAGTCAGAGAAGAGGCTGCAGTTGCATATCCTGGAGACAAGGTGGCAGTGTTGGCTTTACTGGAGATTCAAAGAGGACCCTTTGGAACCATGGAGCAAATATAATAGAAATTCAGTGATGCACGCAATAAATCAATATGAATGTTTTATGAAAAAAAAAAAGGAAACAACCCTGCACACTTTATGTTCCAAAACACAAACATCCAAAGCAAGTGAAACACAATATATATTTACATATGAACAACACTGATATTTTCAGCATGCCTCTTTTACCACGAGACCGAGCACAAGTAAAACCTGCAATCCATAGTAAAGCAGCAGCAATGGAGAGTGTTCCCAGACGACACTGTGCTGTATACAGCATTCATATGTGATATTCAGATATTGAACAAGGGCTGATGATTTTATTTACTGTCTGTCAGAGTAAGACCATGCACAACTCTCCACTAAACAATCTGCTCTGGAACGTTTTTGTCAATCGCACCACCATCCTCTTCCCTGCAAATCAAGGAAGCAAAAGTAGGTTAACATCAACGTGTCATCAACACGAAACCGACGCAGTGATATTGGAGCTTACGCATCAAACAACTGTGAACAACATTTTAAAAAAGAACTGTTACCATTGACAAAAAACAAAAAACATAAAAACCAAAAAACAAAAACAAAAACAAAACTTCCCTTTAGTTAATCAGAGCAACACACCTCAGAAGAGTTGGGAACAACACAATGATGAATGTTTCATCCTGCAGCAGAGTCTGGCACACACTTGTCTTTTAGTTTGCTCCGTAAACACCAAACATGCAAATAACTGACACAAACCATCAATGTGGAAGAACCAATTATCTTATTAGGTTGTGCTGTCTACAGGCAATCCAGTGGCAATCAGATCAATACATACAAAACATCTGACAGTATTAAGACCACTTGGAAATCTTAGGAAGCATTAGGCAAAATATTATTGCAAGGGAGAGGTACTGTACGTGTTCTGTGAGACAGATGGTCATAATGGTGGGGTTTTAATGTCAGCAGTTGATGAAAATAACAGGCCAAATTTAATTAGAGCAAACAAACCTGACATGAGGGACGACATGAGAGTCGATGTGCAGAATAATTCCGCTTTCTCCCTCATTTTGTTCTCTTGCACGATTTCAATTTTTCTCGTTGACTGAGATCTGACCAGTTTGGAGCAGTGGAGGGGAGCATTTAGATGTAAAATCCACAAAAGAAATACATGGATCCCTATGAATATGGTTATGAAAATTCTCACACTCATAGCTTTGTGGTAGGGATGGTTTCCCAGATTTGCATCAGGTTTATTTAGATCCAAGATTATAGCATTGATCTCTGAACGTGCCGCCTTTGGGTGTGTTGTTATGAATTATGAACTCTTATGACACAAAGTAAGCAGGATATGAATCCGTCATAGTCATGCAGAAAATCCTCAGAACATGCCATGAAACGTCTCTGGTCCCCATTCCTCAGGCAGTCTCTTCAGTGTCAGCGCAGTGGAGGAGGCTCAGTTCATTCCTGCAGTGTGGATCCAGGCAACTCGTTGGTCAGCGTGTGCCAGCGCTCCACCTTCGCCCCCTTGTTCTTCAGACAGTCTATCCAGTGCTGCAGAGTCTCTCCCTGCGAGTGACACCCTAAGGACACACCCCCTGACAAGAGCAGAGACAAAAAAGTGATATCAGTCAATCTAAGCAGAGAGGAAAGTGCACGTTTAATAAGCAAACAGTGAGGAGCAAGTCAAAATGTTTCGAAATGAACAGAAAATGTATTATCAGAATGGCATGTTGGCATTAGTATGTTTTTGTCTGATATTACTTCTGATGCCAAATAGGTTGTGTATTGTAAGAAGAGTGGGCATAACTAGCTGTAGCTTCAACCTACACCTTTTGGGTCTGTAAAAAATCCTCTGAATTGTGTCATTGCTTTGTTTTGTTTTCTACTGTACTGTTTCATTATCAGCAATTGCACATTTTGTTGTCTTTTGTCCGAAACTGTTTGTATGATTATTCATAGACATTAATACATTTCCATTTCTATTTCAAAAGAAAATTCGAGGGCTGAGACAAAAAGAGTCTAATGATTAAAAAAGTGTTCTTCTTTAAAATGTACACACAATAAAAGTGACTGAGTTGCCATTTTTGAAAGTAGATCATTATTGCATGTGATCTTAATAACGTCAAACAGCTGACAGAGTTCAAAGTGGATTCGTTTCAGAGGAAAAGGTTGAAATGACAAAATAATAAGAACAAAGTTACGTCTGGTTGCTCTTCTTCTCATCACTGCCTTCCTATTGTGACTGGCTCCACAGTTTGTCCAGGTTCAGATGCTAGTTGACCTTTACTAATGATTTCATTTTTTTTTTTACTGAGTTCAATTGTAATGAAGTATTCTCTTTCAATAAAAACTTAACCTAAGAAAGTGTCCTACTAACAAATATTGTCTGTGTAGACAAAGCTTGATATAACTTATCCCTCTGTGCTGTAGGGCTCCATTGTTGTCTAAAAACCATTAAAAACACATCAGTGAGCCACACCATTGCACTAGGAGACATGTTCCTTCATCACCATGAACACGGGAGCTGTAGTTATTTTGACTCAGTTCCAAATATACACTGTCCTGCTGCTGGTGATACTCACCAGAGGACAGAATGTGTTTTTAAAACCAAAGATGAAAATAGTCCACAACTAATGTACTAATTACTCCTGTTTGACTGACTTGTGCTGAGAACTACGGTACCCAGCTGTTTTAGGAAATTGCTGAGCATTTTTAAAAAATGAAACTATATATTTGTTACCTGATTTACGTCTCCACTGGGAACAAGTGGGCTTGGGGCTATGAGCAATGAATTGGGATGGGAATACTGAAAGAACCGAGAGACAGACTAACACACTGTCGGTTTTCGGTCTTTTCTTAGGATTTGTTGAAAATAAAAAAAAATGTAAAGAAAAACCCTATAATTAACTTTTAACTAATGTAAAGCAGAAAAACTTTAGAATATACTAGAAAAAAAGTAAAAGTAGGCAAAAGGTTGCTCAAATTGTGAAATGCCCTACTCCCACTCATAGAGCAAGTATAGTACGAAGCTCGTTTTCAGCCAAAATATCAGTGACACCCTTCTGGCGACTAATCCCTGAAAGTTACACACAGCGCTGCACCCAGATGATAGCCGGTAGTAGAGAATATCTTAAAATATCCTTGGCAACATCTGCCATCAGTACAGGGTTATTAGACTGCTAATAAAGTAGCCAGCCCGCTAATCAGTGATCCCAAAATCACCGGCAGGAAATTATTAGCTGCCAGCGTGCTTGTGGTGTCAGCTCACCTATGAAGTCATTGGACTTCCCCAGGTCGTAGTCCCACACTGTGACCTCCAGCGTCTTGGTGGCTAACTCTGAGAAAGAGATTTCGTAGAAGAACTCCTGGGTGACAACCAAGAGGGAAAAGGGATGAGTGGGCAAGAGCAAAGGTCAGAAGATTACACTTACCATACATGTTGCTTTTCTTTTATACACGTCTAAAAAAACTCACTAATGAGGTAGCAGATGATAATATGCAGACTTTAATTGGCTGCCTTACAAAAAGGTTGCAGAAACTTTGTATGCAACATATTGTCTCTGACAACTATATGCAGTAAGTTTAAATGAGCTGTCTCTTTACATTCGACCATTTCAAATGTGCTTCTTGCTCCCACAGTTATACACATGCACGTACACAAACATGGATAGCTACCTCATTAAACTCTGGGTTGAGAGTCTTTTTTATGACTGCAGTTTTGTGCTTGGACTTCTTGTGAACATCTGGCTTGAGATACCTGGGACAGAGAAATGTGATACCATCATACATGAGTCTGGTCATTATAAAGTCACAGTACTGCGAAAAGAAATAGGAAAGCACTAATGATACCTGCAAATACCAGCTACACCTATTTTAAGATCAGAATAAGTTCATACTTATAAATAATCACTATGTTGACTCAGAAATGACTGTCAGTGATGGATAGATTTGGTCTGTTTGGTGTTTTCTGTCCTGTCACTCTTTTACTTCATTCATAGTGATTTCTTTACCGACAGGTGATTCAGAAAAGTAATCACTTAAAGAAGTAGGTCTTCATTTTGGGAAAGATGTTTATTTGTTTTCTTGTTGAGAGTAATTCTTTTATGTTGAACATCAAGCTACGGCCAGCAGCCGGTTAGCTTAGCTAGGCACAGACACTGGAAACAAGAGGATACAGCTAGCCTGGCTCTGTCCAAAGGAACAAAATCACAAAAAAAGTGTATCTGCTCCTGTAGCACGGATGAGAGAGTTAGATGAGAAGTTTTATATCTCTGTCGTGTCTCAAAGCTAAATATGAAGATCCAGCTAGCAGATGGTTAGCTCTTATCACAAAAACTGGGAATGGGAAAAAAAAAAATAGCCTGGCTCTGTCAAAAAAAACCAAAAAACAAAACAAATCAACAAAATCTGTCTGACCAGCAGTGCTAAAGTTCAAAATTTAGTGTAAAAATGTCACATTGTGGTTTGACAGACTGTTATTGTGCCAATCTTTTTCATGGCTATTTCAAGTCTCCAGTTTCCAGGCTCTGGGAACCCCATGTTGTATTTACACTTTTTTTTTGTAAGGATTAAATAAAGACAAGATAACGTGTTAATTAGCTTTTGAGCTGCTAGTAGGTAGACTTTGTTACCTCTAGACAGAGCCAGGCTAGCTGTTTTCCCGTTTTTACTCTTCGTGCTAAGCTACACTAACCAGTTAATGGCTGTAGCGTCATATTGAACTGACAGACAGTAGCGTCAATTTCCTCATCTAACTCTCAGCAGGAAAGCAAAGAGCCACATTTCCCAAAATGTCATAATATTCCCTTAAAGGTTATCATGTATTATTTGTGAAACGTACCCTGTGTGAGTGTGAGGACTCATCAGTAATTCCTTCACAGCACAGATTGGAAAAGCTCAGCATCCCTGTGCGAGCTGTCACAAAATTCTCAGGATTTTTTTTGTTTTAACCAGCTGGAAGGAGCGTGGCAAAATCTCTATTCACATTTGCTTTCCACCCACCACCTACAGCTCGGAGAGCGTATGTTCCCACACGCTCTCAGACACAACAAAGCATCTGAGAAAAAGCTCCTGCCAAAGGGCACAGATGCAAGCACGCATCCCAAATGAAACAAGGTGCATGATGTTTTTACTGTGGATGTGTGAGCGATGTATGCGTAGGTTCGGTGGATGTGATTAAGGAGGGAGAAAACTTGAGTTTGAGGCATGACAGGAAAGGGGAAGTGAGCTTGTGAGTGTATACTGAGGTGAGGAGAGCATGGTGTCATGCCTATTTTTATGTGTGTGTATGAGTGTGTGTGTGTGATGGGAGGTTGTTTAGTGCCTTTCTCATTCCAGAAAAACCCTCAGAGCCAGAATCAGCATTCAGGAGAACAATGAGTGAAGAAGAAGGGGGATTTTAAAAGGCTTTTGTCCAGTTTCTGTCAGGGTGCATCATTCAACCCAGGGACCTTCATGCTCCTCTCTGGCACAGACACAAACAAACACACACACACACAGTATTGCTTTTCTTTCATCAGTGAGTAATGGAACTCCAGAGACCCTCTCTGACACTAACAATAGCACCCGACTCTCTTTTTCTTAATCCTGCATCTCCTCCGTGATACAGTACGCCCATAACATTAGATCATGTCACTGCCTTTCAGTCCATTTTGAAGGCTGTCAATACACACGCACACTGTTGCCACTATCTTGATGAATGAGTGACATATTTCTCAATTGCTTCCACTCGTGTGAAAGCTGCTCTCATCTGTCACCATTACCTTATGCAGGGTTAACTCAAGCCATATATCATTCATGAGTGGCGACAAAAGGTGATTCATGGGGTCAATATGAGCCAACGGCTAGTTACGACCAAACACAGGTATAATGGTGGAGAGGGAGATTGGCGCTGGATAGGTCATGTGGAAATTGTTCTGAAATGAGAATCATCAATTGACAGTTGATCAGTCTAAGCTGTGTGTAGTGTGTACTCATGATTTTAAATGGGTCCAAATAAGTGCTAGAGTTGCTGGTTAAATTATCTTTTGTTTTTCATTAAGATACAAACATTCTTCCATTTTTAATCAAATACAGCAATGCATATAAATCCCATGGCTTTCAGTCAGTGGTTTGACGTCATCCTTACGTTTTAACGTAGGGGTCTGAGTAGCCATTGACATCCATGGCGGCCAAGTGGGCACAGCGTTTGACGCCCACACACAGCCCGCCGCGAGCCCTCTCTTTGGCCTCGCCCTTCACATCGCCATCACCAGTCGGGGGGAGGTACTGCAGGCAGAGCAGCAAACGGCCTCTCTCCTCTAGACTCCTCTGCTGCTCCGTCTCCCACTGAAGGAGAGAGGGGATATAACAGATCAGAAGGAAAAAAATAGGGAAGAGGTGCGTGAGCTGCATTTATAGCTCGTTAATTAGTGACTTAAGGTTCAGAGTTAAATGCCTAATAGATGCCTAATATACTGAAAATGACACATCAGAGTCTTGCACCACGCCCTGCTGATGAAACAGGCAACAATGTTAAAACTTCCTTAAAGCTGCTGTAATTGGTAATTTTGTATTACTTGTGGATTGAATGACTATATGTAATGTAAAAGGGGTCGCTCAAAGTGATAAACCCTCAGAGAATCATCACCCAACTCTGCTGATCCTCTCACCTCTACGGAGCTTTATAGCAATCTTCAAACATTGTTTTAGTTTAACAGACCGCAACTTTTTTGGTTTATTGTCACCATTCCCATCAGCGTGATATCCAGCTGCTCCAATATATCCAATGTACACTTTCCTGCTCAGCATCAAATGACAGACACACACGTTAGCGACCAGCTGATGAGAATTGATGGAGCCTTTAGCAGCTACAGAACCATATATTTCCCTCAGGAATTATTGGAGGGCTAAACAAAGCTAAAACACGACTTCAGATGAATGCCGATGTTATTCTGTGTCTGGTCAATGTGGAAATAAGCAACAGCTGTTTGCTTACACGCTCACCATATCAATTTAATGAGGTCATAATATGCCAATTTTGTTTTTACAAAGGCCAAAAAAATCAATTGATGTAGGTTTAGAGCTGCAGTTTAAATAAATCATTCAAATACAGATTTCCCTCTGGAAGCACAGGAAATATTAAAACAAGCCTAACTTTTAATGAACAGTGGCTTCGTTTGCCACTAGTGACAGGATGAATGCTAAAACACAGTGTAACAGTAGTAGACATCTGTATGGGCCTAACATACAACTCCAGCTGTTACCCACCATGTCTTTAAGACCCGAACAGACTGAACATAACTATTGCTGCCAAATTTGAGACCCAAAGCACCTCAGAGACTCAAGGTTTCCGCTTTATTTCAATCGTTACTGACCGTTAGCCTACCAGCTAAGCCTTTCCCGGCTACGCTCTTTTCCTCACTCCACTTGTCGATGTTTGTCTACTTACAAGATAAATTACACTCAGAAAGAGAAATTACATTAAGAAATAATTAAACCTGGACCTGGTCCAACTCTTTAGAATTAAATGGCCCACACCCCACACAAAACCTGACTCCTTATCTAAAAAGCCCTTGATTCTGGTCAGGTAGCATAATTGTTAACAGTAATACAAGTGAGGAAGAGTCATAAAGTCGGCAAAATGACTCAGTAATGTTCATTATAAAGTAATATCTATCATTTTTGGGTTGCAAACATTAGCCATCATATGCTACTGGTCATTTGGGCTGTAGCTTCAAAAACCCCTTAGTGTATTGGGTCCAGCAAGGGTGAATTTTATTGTTTATGAATCCAACTTTTTATTTCTAAGAAGAAAAATGTGTCACTTCTACTTTCAAAAGTAACGTGGTCTTGTTTTAAAGTGTACTTCGAGTTCCTCGTTGTGATGTGGCTCATCTCTCTTCTCCCTCTCATAAGCAGACTCATCTAAAGAGCACATTGACTTTCATCTAACATTTGCCACAGCTCAGAGACAGACCCAACCATCACTGTCGCTGAGAACAAAACAGGAGCGCAGACGGTCCGATGGCAAAGACCTGTCTTGGACAAACTGAAGCACCCGCCTTTAAGCCATATTAATGCACTTTGTCGCCCCTGGACTGAGTACTTTCCATGGACCACATCAAACAACGGAACAACAGAGTAGATTCAAAGTGACAGATGAAAGAAAGCGAGGAAACAGCAACAGAGGGTGAAAAAGGCGTAGACAATGTTCTCGTAGGACTGTGACTCACCCTCATGGCCAAAAGCACCAATACATGTATGTTATTTATAGGAAAGATGCACATTTGCTATTTCAGGATTTTCATCTCCGCAGGTGCATGATTTTCAGCTCTGTTATCTTTGATGTTTCACCACAGAAAAAGGAGAAGGCTTTGTTTTATTGCCTATGATGTAATTCTATTATAAAATGAGTTCCATCACTCCTGTATTTTTCTCTCCTTTCGATCTCTTCATCTCTCATTAAGTCTTATCTTCAGGCAAAAGGTGGACGCAGCCAAGGCGATCAATATGCCACGCGTCCCACACTCCCGCATGCTCATCCTTCCCTGTTTCTAACTGTGTCAACAGCTTGCCCCCTTCTTTTCCCTAATTCTCTCTTTCCCTGTCTTTCCCCTCTCTCAGTCCCTTTTTTCTTTGGGAATTATCACTACTGCCAACAGCCAGTTCCCCATCTGTCGCCAATGAGTAGGAGACTTTAAAACTCGCAATTAGTGAGGACAATTTGTACCAGGTATCTGATAATAAAACAGCTCAGACCTTCACAGATCGATAGAGAGCAACTCATTAGGGAGGGGGGAAATAAACAGGCATCAATGTGCAGTCAGCTACGCAAAGCTACACACATGCAGCGACTGATGAATGGGAATGAGATAAATTTGTTGGTGGGTTTGCAAGGCGAGAGAATAGGCAAGATTATCAGCAGGCACACTAAACAAACTTGAATATGGTGAGGAACACAGAGGCAGCTGTCTCACTCCAGTTATCTTAATGAAGTTAAAGAGCAACGCTGGTCCTTCGGTTTGGCCCCTTTGTTAATTTACCGAATATGTGATGAGAGGATTGGCTCTAAAATTATCTCTATGTCTAAAAAAACAGAGACATTAAGAGCTTGTTACAGCTCTGATATTGGATTATTAATTAGAAGAACAGAACACTGTGTTTGCAAGTTTTCACTCCTTCAATAGAAATTATGTATTCTTTATATTTTTGTAACTTGCAAAAGAAAAAATATAAAAAAAACCATTACATAAAACCATTCTTCCTCTTACAAATTAAAGGTTAAATTCATATTTAATTAAAAAAAGAAAACACCGTTGATCAATTTAATACACTCAGGGGTTTTGCTGCTACAACCTTATTTGGTCTGGTATGACAAGAGCCCTGTAGTGGCTAATGTTAGCTGCTGGGTATTCTTTTTTTCCTTTCTTTGTTCAGAAAATTATTTTTTAAAAATTCATAAAAAAAATTAATACAAAACAATAGAGGACAAAGACAAAACATATCATCTGCTTGTAAAATATAATACATTCTCAGTGCACAAATTCTCCTTCTTATCGAGTCACTTAATCTGTAATTGAGTCATTTAACTCCGATTTTCTTCAATGAAAGTGAAAAAAAATCTGGCCTATTTTCAATGTAGTTTCATCAAATACTTTGTACAAGTTACATTTTAATAATTTTTCCTTCCTTTGAAAGTAAAAATTAAAAATTAAAATACAAAATAGTTCAAATTTGCTCCACTTTGACCATCTACAACAGCAAAAGGCTACTTAAACATTAATGCGTCAGGCAGCCATTAGTTTTCATTCATTTCCACGTGATACAAAAATCAAACTCAATTATCCAGTTTAACCAGAGGTTGATTTGAAATGTATTGGACTTAATTACATCGGAACAATAAATTAATGCTGGGTTAATGGGTTACATGACTGAAGTGAGTTGGCTAAACGATTTTCATGTCACACGGAAATGAATCTAAACTATTAGATGCCTGGAACAGTAGAGAACGTACGTTAAAAAGCAAAATGGTTAGCTGTGAGGTCAGGTATACACAATTTGTACACATCATAGCTGGCAAGTCTTAGTAAAATTAAACATGAAATTCAACAAGTAGGTGATAAAATGTGATTATTTTCATCATCAATCAATCTGTTGATTGTATTCTCTGATTACTGATGAACTGTTTAGTTTATAAAATGTCAGATAATAGTGAAAAATATTATATATAATATATATAATATAATATATATATGTATTATATATATATATCTGGTGTCCAAGGTGTAATCCTCAACAAACAAAGCAAAAAAGCAAATCGCTTGACAAATGACTTCAATGGTAAATTGTTGTGGATTAATTTTGCTTATATAATCCATCAATGAACATCTTGTCTTGTCACAAGTTAGATGTAAACAGTTAAACTTGTCGTGCAAGTGATTCTTAAATGAAGAATGATGAAGGCCATAGAATGAAAATTAATGGTAACCGTGGATTACTAACATTTCTATTCTCATACTTTTAGGATAAGCTGTCATAGTCTGTGTGCTAGAGCAGAAAAATTCTAAGACACAGGAACCATTGAACCATTTGAGCCATTTAGTCACTGAGTTCCATAATGGACAGGGTGACCAAACAGCCCCAAAAACTGGACGTAGTCCTTTAAGACAGTTTGAAAGCTGGACTGTAAGAGGACAGACATACAAAGGGAGAGTCATGTTGACCAAATTAGATAGGGGAGTCATGTTTTCACCTCTCTCAGGTAGCAGGAGATTCCTCTCAGGGCTGTGCTCATTGCAGTCGGTGATGGTAGCTAGAGGCGAAGAGAGCAGAAAGGAGAGAAAGAGATAAATAATAAGGGATATGACTGACAGAAAAGCTGTACAAGCAGCTTAGAGGAGGAAAGGATGAAGAGGAAGGGGTAGACGTATTGAGTCGAGGGTGAGGCCACTTTGAAAATTACAGGTCTGACACAGCGTCTGGTTTGCAGGATGACAGAGGGGCTTTAACTTTGATCGCAGAGTGGCCACCAGGCCTCAGAGGGCCAATTTAATACCAACAGCCCTTCCCAACTCATAAAGAACAAAAAACCCAGAACCCCCCTGCCTCTTTTCACACACACATGCCCCCTGCTCTCCACCACTTTTATTTTTTAATCCATTTGTTTCTCATCTCTCTCACTTG
Organism: Xiphias gladius; assembly: GCF_016859285.1. NCBI lineage: Eukaryota > Metazoa > Chordata > Actinopteri > Istiophoriformes > Xiphiidae > Xiphias > Xiphias gladius. The sequence goes on along the minus strand of NC_053408.1, from coordinate 12,656,465 downwards.
CTCTCTCTTCCTATTGACGCTCCACTGGCCCCCCTCTCGCTCTCGCTCTTTCTCCTCACCTTTTGTTCCTCCAATCTCTCTGTGACCTTTTCCCACGTGTGACCCAGCTGACATTAAGCCTGCACAAAAAGCTATTTGTGGGGATTGGATATGATACTCTGTCCTCTGTTTACCTTTTATTTGTGATTTCGAGGAGGAAATAATCATCTCAATTATGTCAGGAGACCAATCTCACTAGCTGATATTGGCTTACATTGTGTGGCCGAAAGTATGTGGACACTGCTGTCCTTTGTGTACTTTTGCTTTGGGGCTGTTTTTCTTGGTTGGTTTGGGCCCCTTAGTGACAATTACAGTAAGTTTTAATGCTACAGCATACAATGATATTTCAGACAATAGCATGTTTCCAACTTTGTGGCAACGGTTTCCTGTTTTAACATGGCGGTGTCCCTTGTGCACAAAGTGAGGCCCATAAAGAAAGTTTTCTTTTGGTTTTCTCCATGTTTGGTGTGGAAGAACTGACCTAAACCACAAGCAAAACCTTTTGGATGAATTTAACAGCGACTGTGAGCCAGGCTTCATCGCCCTTCAATTACTGTCAGCGTGCTTTGTAGAATGTCCACATGCTTTTGTAATGTATCTGCATAGGCGGCATTTTTATATTAGACCATGACTTTTCTTAATTCAGCTGTACCACAAGACACCCTTTATAGAGAGATGAGTTGTTAAGCTTTATCAGTGGTTAATAAATCATTTACTAATGCTCCCTAGATAATTTATAAATCATAAGGAAAGAAATTTGGGGTTGCCAGGTTGTGAAAAAAAAGTCAGACTGGAAGTCTTGATATATTGAACATTATTGTAACCTCCAGTCATTTATCTGTCTCATACACATTCATTTTCTTCTTTACTTCCTTTTAGTCTTTCTTTCCTATCCTTCTTTTTATTCTTTCTGCCCCGAGCTCTTCTTCTCACAGGAGGTGGATGCTCCAGACAGATGTTAAAGTGTTTGGTCTGGTCAGGCTTCACACGGCGCAGGGCCACCCGTGACTCCCCGATGAACTCATTATGTGTCAGCTTGTCTTCATCGCACACGGAAACCCTGGAAGTGAGAGACGGTGGATGGGGGACGGGGGGTTAAAATGACAGATAGCAAGAGACAAAGATGGGGAGAGAGGGGAATGAGTAAAAATAAGTAGCAAATTCATGAGGCAGAGACAAAGTTAGAAAATTTAAAGTGGACAGACAAAGTGTGCTTTACTTACAGACAGTGGTGGTCAAACAAAATCACATTTTGTGACTCATTTAATTATTCCTAATGTTGTGGCAACATTATAATGAGGAAAGGTCCACCATCTGTATCCACACATTGTTTAAGTAATTACTATTTTCCTTCCCCTGGGAACTTAGATAGTGTGAAAGAGCATCTGCAAAGTTATGTCAATCCATATTTATGGGCCTGGAAAACTTTTACACCTGCCATAATGTCATCCAAAATGCATAAGTGGGTGGGAGAGGCTTCATATGTAAAATGTGTAAAATCAAAAGCTGCCGAGTGAAGGATGGAGTGATGTGGGCGAAAGGCAGAGATAGAAACGGACGATTTTATTTAAATCCGTGTGTCTGTGTGCGTGAAGAGTCATTTATGTGTGCATATGTGCATGTTTATAGGCCGAATTGAAGAGTCAATATGCTACAGGCTAACTGGAATCTGGTTTGATTGTTTTTTTTTTTTTGCATTTTATGTAAATGTGATTGAAAGACGTGGAATGTGAAGAAGAAAATGAAGAATGCAATCTGGCAAAGGAGTAATACAGATATGAACATGCTGCCTCTTCATCTGCTGTTTCGTTTGACTTTTAACTGACCTAATAACCAAACGAATGAAACCCCAGAGTCACCTGCTTCCCTTCAGTTTCCAGTAATAAAACATTGCATTGCAGAAATGTGAAAGTTGTAAGAGGCTAGTTGCCTGGGGACCCCAGATATGGGTAGATATCCCCAGAGGAAATTTCTAGTCTAGTTGCTTATTAGCCAAAAGGAGACCTGAACTGTTCAAAATCGAAGGGCAGCAAAATAAGAAAGAATGAACATGGAAGAGAGAAAAGGCAAAAAATAATAGGGTTGGGTGCAAAAAAGATGAGAGCAGATAAGAATAAGGAGATATGTCAGCGCTGAGAGGAGAAAGATGGTTCAATAGATTTATGAGTAAAGAACATCTGTGATCAAAAGGGCTGAAGGATGGAGTGGTGAGTGAGGTCGAAGAGTGCAGTTACACAGTATGAAATAATATTCACATTTTACTGTCACTATGGCAGCTCATATTTGCTGCATCAAAAAGATTTTATAATCTCAGTAAAGGAGGGTGATAAATCTAATCCACACACGCTACCACTTAAATGTCAATGTCAAACATGTAAAAATAAATGTCTACTGATACTGTAAGCAGCTCAAGAGTCAATTCACAGGCTTTTCTGCTCATGTGACTGATATTAGTAAAGTAAATTTACTAATATTTCCCTTTTATTAACCCTTAGAGAACTGGCTGCAATTTGTTTGCTCTCTGCAGGTTTGAAGCTGGACATGTAAAAACAATATGTAGCTGCAGTTTCTCCAGGTTGGAAAAAAATAAGAGTTCTGCATTTCTGCTCATTTTTCAAAATGTGTCATATCTTGTGGTTGCATCGATTTCTAGTCGAATTAAGCTGCTGTCGGTAGAGAAATTCGAAAACCTCTCTTTTCTGCACTGGATGTTTTGTTGTGTTGAAATTCAAGTTTCAAATGCAAGTCTGGAAGGAAACACTTTTACTTACATTATGAGGGACAGACACCAAATTATTACAGTTGATTTTTGGATGGCTGAACTATATTAAAATGTTTTGGGATTGATTAATCCTGATAAAGACTTATGTAGACGTATAAAGGTGGCCACATTCAGTCCCTGATAAAGACAGCTTGGCAGACAATTTCTAACATCAGTGCATTGATTTTAGTGGACTACTTCAAAATGTTTACATGTCTCAATAGGTCGGACTTTCTGTCTCCTGATCCTTAAATGCCTATGCTGAAAAAACACAGTGTCGTAGGACAGTAGTAGGGCCAGTTTCTCTAATTTCCCCCGAGAGATCAACAGTCGATCCTATTTAAATCCCTCTCCCACGCGTGCCATGGCAAAGTTTTAGTCACTGGCAGAGACAATTCGCAGCTTTCGTCACCTCTGGAGGGGGTCAATGAAATTAAAACACCCCGTGGTGCTTAGCCTGACCTCAATCTGTCACTGCAACTTGGAAAGAGAGAACGGCAGGGAGACAAAGAGAAAGACAAAGAGAAAGGGGTGGTTCAGAAGAAGTGAGGGGAGATCTTTTCTGATCCTAGTGGACAGGAGAGATGTGAGGACAGGGAGGAATGAAGTTGAGGTGACAGAGTAAGGATCAAAGAATCAGCGGAGATAGAAGGACAGATGGAACATAATGAAACAGAAAAAGAATAAAGGCCTAAAAACCGCAAGTAAAAGACTGTGATTGAGAAAGATGATAAGAAATCCTTTGTAAGCAGGGGTCAGCTTTGTGATGGCAAAGAAACAACAGAGAGGCAGGAAGTGAGGAATACAGAAACAGCAAGGAAATCTCTACAGCAAATATTTACCGGAGTGTTTTGCGGTACATGTCTTCCTCTGTGATTCCACAGTAGGTGAGCGTCTCATTCCACACAGGGTTCAGTGTGTTTCGAACAGTCTTGGTTTTCAGTTTATTGGCCTGCACATCACAGCAGAGAAGAGAGGAAAACAATAATGTAAGTCTAAGCCTTTTCTAATAGCTGCAAACAGCAAACAATCTCAACAGGAAACAAGCTCTTACTGGCTACAAAGTCAATTTGCTTTAGTACAGATTTACCCTGCTCACATTTTCATAATGCAACTCGAAAATTATAGCATGAATGAAGTGTGCACTCAAAATTCCTAGGCAATGGGTGTCTGAAGGTCTTCTTCCATTGTAGAAAAACAGGGACAAAACTACAGTGTGTTCTGATAATAAAATCAGACCTTGCAAGCTCCTGGCAGAAGATGCAGTTTGACGTAAGGATCAGCCAAACCATTGAAATCCATCGGTTTCAGACCCTTGTAGACACAGAGAGAGAAGATATAACATGTCTTAAGCACAGCGGTAGAGGTGAGGTGGGGGAATTTTAATTTGACAGATAGCTACAGTTTACAAGCGAGCTACATGGTGTAGAGACCTCAAAAACTTTAAAACAATGTAAAAAATTAAGGATGAAACCTGAAATCTTCTGCAACGCAGCAGCAGGATGATGGAATAAATTTACCTATAAACTCTGTACCTGAAGATCATTAAATTCCCTTTCTTAGTTAGTGAAACAACGATAGCTGTTCATCTGTTTCTTCTTCTGTCAGAATGGTCAAGTTGAAGATTGAATATCAAGAAGTACCTTCAGAGGGGGGGATATTTTTTTATGTAAAGTTTACTTGATATATCAACAGGTATAATCCCTACTTCATTTGCTGTTGTATCTAGATTTGCTGGTCGCTTTCAACCATGACCACAGCAGGCTTTATTTTGAGTTAGTGTGACTGTACCCTGGTTCAAACCTTTTATCAGCTATTAAATGAAGTCATAAGGTTGGAAGACACGAGACTAAGATTCTACAGCCATGCTAGCTTCTCTATGAGGCTCTACTTAGGGAGAGGAGTGCTTTGAGATAAATGCTAATGTCAGCATGCTAACATCTTTACAATACAGGTACAGCTGGTATAATGTTTGCCATGTTCACCATCTTAGTTTAACATGTTACCATGCTAACACTTTCTAATTAGCAATGAGCACAAAGTACAATAGTTACTGAGATATTTCATGAAAAGCCAAATATGTCAATCTCCTGGTGGCACTAAAGGAAAGGTCCAACAAGTCTTCCAACCTAAATGACCATATAGGTTGTTTGCCCCTATCTTTGGATACCACCTGCGGGATGGTACCAGCAGCAGGCGTACTGGACCCTTGTCGTCATGGTAACAATTACAAACCCGTTTTTAAGCTTATGAAGTGGTAACGGTGTGGTCAGGTTTAGAGAAGGTTTGGGTTTAAATAAACACTTTCCACAAGCTTAGAGGACCTTCGTTGTCATGCTTACAACAATAAACATGAGGTCAAGGTTGTGGAAAAGTCATGGATAAAATAAACTGCTGACTATTAGATTCACACGAGAAACAAACAGCTGTCTCCTTTGTGAAGTTCTGTGTTATGTTGATCCATCCATCCACTCCAACCTCCTCCTAGCGCAGACTTTGTCACTATATATACTACGTCTCCTGACTTTTTCTTTTGCTCCCATCATGATTATTGCAGTCACTGGAGGACCGCCTAACAAAAAAAACATAACTATCATCGTAATGAGCTAGTTGCACAGACGACCTACGAGATCATTTTTTTACAGCAGCACACTCTTGAAAAGTCAAAGGATCACCAAAGTCCTTAGGATTCATCCTCTGGGGACCGTGAATGTCTGTACAAAACGTTTATTTGTTGAGATATTTCAGTTTGGAACGAAGCGACAGGCCAACCAAACGACATCCCGGATTTGTTTTTTTGATTTACAGGCCTATATTAGAAAAATGACTGAACAGATCTTTTGTGTCATAGGTTGAATACAGGAAAACAACACAGACAACACAACACAAATTTACATGATAACTTTTTTCTTGTAGCAATAGAAAGTCAGTGCTACTGAAAACAACTAGCTGTGGTGGCTCTGGTGGAGTTTTCAGAGGACAGTATTTACCTTTGCTCTCAGGACTGTGCAGTGTAAGGAGCTGGTGGCTCTCTCATACAGTAGGTCAAACTCTAAAGTCCCCAGGGAGGCTGGAAGGCAGTTAATAAAAGTCATACACAAAAAAATGTGTGTCAGTTGCATTGTTAATTGCTTTTGTCCTGATGACTTTATTGCCTGGAACAAAGATGGAGAATGATGGCAGGGGGAAATAATACCTACAGCCCAGCATGAGAAATTGTCTAGCCGTGCCTCAATGTAGCCACTCAAACAGACACTTACAAAGCAACTTTTTATTAGTTTAAAGGAGTAGTTCAACAATGTGGGAAATATGCTTATTTTCTTTCATGCTGAGTGTGTGAGGAGATTGAAACCGGTAAACATGCGGCTACAACCAGCAGACAGTTAGCTTAGCTTAGCATAAAGACTGGAAACAGGGGGAAACAGCTTGCCCGGCTCTGTCCAAAGGTAAAAGCTTTGCCTGGCCAAGAAATAGTTTGGCACATAACCACACCTACAATTGTTTTTACACTGCGGTTTTTCTACGGATTAAACAAAAGAGACATAAAGTGCTATTAAATTTCCCAAATTGTTCTCAAAATGTCAGACTATTCCTTTAAGACCACTTTTACAGGGTTCTCCTTTGGAAACAAAACAGCTGGAAACATTTAAAAGTCAGCTGGACTTGGAGTTTTTTACAAACTCATCAAGCTTTATTATTAGCATTAGCTTATGCCAGTGAGCTACGGCTGAGAAAATTTGCTAACGGTAGTGGTCATTTGAAAAAAATCAAAGAAGCTTCAGTGAAACCAGGTCATTACTTTCAGGTGACTCACTGTTATCATCGCTGTCACAGCTGTCGATCTCGATGGAGGTGTCCATGCTGCTCATGGCTGACAGTGAGCCCCCTCCACCCGCCCCCCCTGGTAACAGCGGTGATAACAGGCCGCTGCCTCCTCCACCTCCTCCCCTTCCGACGGCCCCTCCACCTTGACCTGCGCTGCCAGGGCTGAGTGTGGTGGGAGCTGCCACCTGATTGGGCGAGAGCGGCTCAGAGAAGGAAGAAGTGGGCGAGAGGCGAGGGAAATAAGCAGAGATTTGACGAATGGGGCGGATGGGGCCCGGGCAGACGTCGATGGCCATGTGCTCCTGGATGGAGATGCCTAAACGTTTTCCTTTTCGCACAGTCATAGAGCTAGAGGGAAAGACAAGGAGGGAGGAAGAGTTAGAAAGTTAAATCACATCTCTTTTCAGAAATACAAAAATTGAAATTTTGGAATGCATTTAGCCAAAGAGACAGTGAAGACACTGATCCACAGATATGAGCTTCCTTTCCCATTTTCTCATCTGCAACACAGAGTGAAACAAGGTGAGCTTAGTAAAATGGCTTGTGATGAATAGGATCTTTTCCTGCATCTGGCCATCTCTGAGTCATCGCCACACCTAATAGGAGTTTCTCATTGCCATATAGTCAAAAACGAAGAACTTGTGATAGGGAAGCTGTGATCTCAAACTGCTCAGCACTGAAAACTCCTTCAACATAATTAGAATTCTTTTAAAAAGAAACACATTACTCATAAGATGACAAAATATAGCAGAGGCACAAATTTGCATTTCAATTGAATACATCTGAATAAACTCAAGCCTATCAGGGAGGATAAAGGATAATGGACAGTAGGGTTCTCCCCCGAATCCTACTCATCCTTGGTGAAATTGCAGTGTGTGTGAACTGCTGAGGCACGGATGTTATCTAAAGTGCTTAACAATCTTTCATAGACAGACAGGTAATTGCAGAATGAAGTCTTTACAGGGTGGATCGCTCTTCAGTGTACTTTGAAGGCGAGAACAGTCCTGGTGATTATATAAAGTTGTAATGGCAGGGAGTGCAGTTGACCACGAGGCTGATGTGTCTGCTCTCTTCCCGAAATAAATAAGAGGGGGGTGGATTACAAACATCTCACATCTTTTGTTGTCAAGAGACAGCAGGCCTTGAGGGGGCGTTCTATCCTTAGTACTGTACCTTTTTACACAGTGGTTTTTGTACAGATAGAAAGGAACGTGAATTAAGAACATAATGTGTTCCTTAGTGAGATTTAGAGCTGCTGGTAGACTGATTTTTTAACCTTTGGAAAGTGCCAGGCTAGCTGTTTCCCTCTGTTTCCACTCTGTAGCCAGCTAAGATAGGGTGACCAGACACCCCTGTTTTCTCGGGACAGTCCCTGTTTATGGTGACCTGGAGCTGTCACCAGAAACGTCCCCATTTTTAACTGTGAATTAAAAACAGACCGGAAAGAAAGACGTCTCGCGTTGCAGGTGTCAAGTGGATCCACAACATCCCCACAAATGTCTTTTCAAGCCAGGTTACCCAGGGTTACAATCAGGGGTGGGGTTACGGGACTTTGGGATCGTACTACCAGGTGACAGGATTTGTAGGCATACAATCAACTTGGATGTAGGCTACCGAGCAATCTCCAAATATAGTGTACCATTTTTAATTTAACATATTTAACATGCTATTTGTTTAGCAGGTTTTGAGGGCCCTCTGTAACTTGTAATTTACAAATTGTAGATGGGGAATATGACTTGGCCTGAAAAAAAAAAATTGGTCAGAAGATTTTTTTTATTTTTTTTTGCTTTAATCCTTGTAGGGAGAGTGGAGAGGAGGGTGAAGAGAAAGACTGTATGGGAAGAAGGCTGAGGAGATAGAGGAGGAAAATAAAGAAATTATTATAGAGCCTGCAAATTTATTATTCTAATCTATGAAATACAAAAAAGAGGCAAGCAATGGGAATCTGTTTACCAAAGTCTGTTATCTAATAGTGTACTATTTATCATTCAAAACTGAACGACGAGGAGAAGAGAGTGGGGGGGGGGAATTAAGGGATTAAAAAAGAGTGAAGCGAGGAGAGTGAGGAATTAAGTGGAAAAGTAAAGAGAAGGGAAGGAGGAAAGAGAAGGAAGACAAGTGAAGAAAAGAAGAGAGAGATTAGAGGAGAGGAAACAGTTAAGTCTTATTAGTTAAGTTAATTTTATCATAGTACAACCCTGTTTACCATGGTCAAAATACCTGAAACCAGAACTGTCCTCCTTTTTTACTGCATAGATAAAAACATTGGATATTTTAATGATATATTGACTGCTGAACTGGAAATGTCCCTGGTTTTCATTTCAGAAATCTGGTCACCTTAAACTAAGATAACTGGCTGCTGGCTGCAGCTTTATATTTAGCATACAGACATTCTCATCTAACTCTCGGCAACAGGGCGAATAAGTGTGTTTCTCAAAATGTTGAACTATTCCTTTAATGATGCTGGTCAAAACCAGTAAACAAATTAATTTCAGATCCTTCAGTCATGATGATGACTTCAACATGACCGATGGCGTCCTGGCAGATAGTAGCTCTGAAATTGTTGCCTCTGACTATTGACCGCAGAATAACAGGCAGTGGGGGTCATTTTTCATGTACGGTCCAGTCTCTTTGCTGTGAGCACAACAGCGGGTGATGCACACCACAGCACAGCCAGCTTTTCCCTGGCTGGAGATGAAACAAACTTATGAAACACACTGCAGCGTGCCAGCCTGCAAACTTCCTCGACTCATTTGACTGAAAAGACTTTGACAGTGCACTGGCTCTGGAATGGAAAATGATGGACGTCTTGCATTTTGAAAACCAGCAGCAGCCATTTTGGTGCCACTAAGGACCACAACAGCACAAATAATGACTTCTGACTCAAAGAAGAACTGGTCAGAGTTCAACACTGCTCAATTAAGTAGCGCAGAGATAACCTCAGACTCTTGCACTTTAGGACAAGATTCCGTGGTTCTTGTTAAAAGGCGAATGAATGTACAGAGAATATAAACCAGTGCTTATCACAGACACAGTATATCATTTCAGTCTGCCACAACAATAAAATAACACAGAAGGAAATAATCTTAATTGGAAGATTTCAAGAGAAGGACAAGGTGAAAACAAGTTAATGAAACTCCCTGTGATGATGATGATTATCACCAGAATTGATTGAAAAAGATAAATTAATGCGAATGAGTAGATAATGAAGACTGTCCTTATGAGTAATATATAATCCCTCAAAGCAGGCACATAAAAATATAACGATACATTCACACAAGCATGCAAGCAAACATACATACAGATACACTTCCATCAGATCATCTCTCTACACACACACTGTGCAGCAGTTGCAGACTTGTGAGCGGATGTCTGTTGATATAATGTGCGCAGTCAGTCGCCTCCCTGGCAGATGTGGCCGTAAGCTAGAGCAGCCCGAACTCTGGCAGCAGCAGCAACAGCAGCAGCAGAAGCAGCAGCACGCGTACAACCGGGAGGCCTGGTGGCTTGCAGTTCGCGGGGAAGCAGAAGCTCACGGGGAACTCGTGATTGATCGCTCTCATGCTGCCAGCTGGAATATCTCTCTCATCTTCTCTTTTCATCATAATCTTGCTGCTGACAAGTGTGGCAGTGCACACTCAAAATAATAAGGTACAGATTTCACCCTCACACTATACAGGTCTTTATGCGCTAACGCATGTTTACAGACGTGACTCTTAGCCCCACAGCACATGGTTGAACTACTTTGCATAATTCCTATACACGACAAGATAATGGCCCAACTTGTCCACAGCAGCTAATCACACAATCCTTGCGGCTGTTAGTTTTGTAAGTACGTACAGTACAGCATATCATGCATGGCCCCCTTTTACATAAATTCATGGAGGATACATAGGTTTCCAGCTTCGAGAGGGAGGAAGGGAGCTGCCAGAAGCCAGCAGTCAGGAATATCTCCGTGCCTCCCCTCCTCCTCTTTTAGGTCCTTCACTTTACATTAGAGTCATATCACAGGCATGGGGGCTCTCTACCTCAACCCCCCCCCACACCTTCTCATCTCCACTTTTCTAATCCACCCCTTATTTTCCTCTCTCATCTCTATCTCTCTCATTATCTCTCCGTCAGTCTCTCTCAGACACCATTATTCCACCTGTCGGTATGTAAGCATCTTTCTCCCCCTCTCTCTCAGCTGTTTTTTTTTTTTTTCTTCTTCTCTTGTGTCCTACATACAATAGGCCCCTGCGGCGGGCTCCTTTCACCTTTAAATAACAAGCAACTGGCTGATGGGCAGATGGTATAGTAGAGTCCTGCAAACTGTAGCCACTCATTAGAGCTTGATAGTCAGCACATCATTTATACTTAACCACAGTGACAGTGAGAACTTGTCAAGTTATTTTCAAGCTGCCAGGGATGAGTAAACTTCAATGTGCGTGTGTGTGTGTGTGTGTGTGTGTGTGTGTGTGTGTGAGAGAGAGTGAGAGAGTGTTTCTCATGTGTCTGTGTGTTGGAAGATGTGAAAAAAGTGAAGGAGCAGGTACAAGAAGATACAAAAACAGACTGCAACATGTCGCACCTGTCTGCTGCAGAACAAATGTGTCCGTCTGCCAGTCTGGTTTTTACTGCATTAGATTTATTCTCTCATGCAAAGATATAAAGAAAACACACACACATACATGAACCAAACAGAAAGACAAGAAGGAAAGAAACGAAAGGAAACATTTTTAAAGAAGAGGTGTAAAACATGAAGTGTATTTTATGCAGGGAAATGAAGGGAAAGAAATACACATAAATGACAAAATTGCCAACCTTAGCAGCAGATTCAACCTGTATACATTTCTGAATAAAAGAATAAACTGTTGACTTACCTCAGCGATAGCGCAAGTGTGAAACTCCTCATAAAAAAAGAGGGAATTCCAGTGCGGAGAGGAGAGAGACACTAACAGGTGGCGAAGAGAGGAGCAGAGAGTAGAGAGGAAGAGAGAGAGAGAGAGAGAGAGAGATGGAGACTGGGACTGAGCCAGTTCTACATGTATCATTAAAAATTAAATGCACGAATAGTTCAAGTTGAGATGAAAACGGGGAGCAGAGAGGGGAGAGAGGAGAGCAACAGTCTGGAGGAGGAAGATGGGGA